>NC_056741.1:113076912-113079412 GCF_019279795.1 Protopterus annectens | reverse complement strand
GAACTTCCTGTGTATTGAATTCTGATTTTTTATTTAACACATGGAACATGTTGTTATTCATTATGTCCATTATTTATCCCATAATTACCAGTTATTATTCCTTGTCAGTGTGTGTTTGTGTGTGTGCATGTGTGCGTATATGTGTGTGTGTATGTGTCTGCATTTGTGTTCACTGAGTCATTGCTACCAACAAGCTTGCATTTATTACCTCCATTATTCATTCCTTAACTTCCGGTTATTATCTCATGTCATTGGTGTATGTGTCATTGAAAGAAACAAGTAGCATTCATTATCTAAGTGAGTGTGTGTGTGTGTGTGTGTGTGTGTGTGTGTGTGTGTGTGTGTGTGTGTGTGTGTGTGTGCCTGTGTCTGCGTGTGTGTACGTTTGTGTGTGTATTGTGTCATTACTAGGAAGAAGCTGGCATTTATCTACTGATAATAATCCTTAATTACCGGTTTATTCCATGTCATTCGTGTTTCTATATATGTGAGTGTGTGTGTGTGTGTGTGTGTGTGTGTGTGTGTGTGTGTGTGTGTGTGTGTGTGTGTGTGTGTGTGTGTGTGTGTGCTTGCATGTGTGTGTGTGTGTGTGTGTGTGTGTGTGTGTGTGTGTGTGTGTAT
This sequence comes from Protopterus annectens, assembly GCF_019279795.1. Taxonomy (NCBI): domain Eukaryota; kingdom Metazoa; phylum Chordata; order Ceratodontiformes; family Protopteridae; genus Protopterus; species Protopterus annectens. The sequence goes on along the minus strand of NC_056741.1, from coordinate 113,078,791 downwards.
TTGTACTGAGTCATTGCAAGAAACAAGCAGCATTCAATATCTAAGTGAGTGTGTGTGTGTGTGTGTGTGTGTGTGTGTGTGTGTGTGTGTGTGTGTGTGTGTGTGTGTGTGTATTTGTACTGAGTCATTGCAAGAATCAAGTAGCATTCAATATCTAGTGTTTATCCCTTAATTACTGGTTATTATTCTATGTTATTGGCATGTGTATGTGCACTGATCATTGCTAGAAACAAGATGTCATTCTATATCTACTGTTAATTATCCCTTAATTAATGGTTATTACAGCATGTCATTCATCTGTGTGTGTGTGTGTGTGTGTGTGTGTGTGTGTGTGTGTGTGTGTGTGTGTGTGTGTGTGTGTGTGTGTGTTTAGTGAATCTTTACTAAGATTCAGTTGGCATTCATTATCTGGTGATTTTATCCCTTAATTACCGGATATCATTCCATGTCATTGGTGTGCGCATGTGTACTGAGTCATTGCTATGTACAAACTGGCATTCATTATCCATTATTATTTATCTTTTAATTACCGGTTATTATTCCATGCCATTGTGTTTTGTGTGTGTGTGTGTGTGTGTGTGTGTGTGTGTGTGTGTGTGTGTGTGTGTGTGTGTGTGTGTGTGTGTGTGTGTGTGTGTGTTTGTGTGTGTGTGTGTTTGTGTGTGTGTGTGTGTGTGTGTGTGTGTGTGTGTGTGTGTGTGTGTGTGTGTGTGTGTGTGTGTGTGTGTGTGTGTCTGTGTGTCTGCGTGTGTGTGCGTGTGTGTGTGTGTATTGTGTCATAACTAGGAAGAAGCTGGCATTTATCTACTGATAATAATCCTTAATTACTGGTTTATTCCATGTCATTCGTGTTTGTATACGTGTGTGTGTGTGTGTGTGTGTGTGTGTGTGTGTGTGTGTGTGTGTGTGTGTGTGTGTGTGTGCATACATGCATGCATGCATGTGTGTGTGTGCATGTGTGTGTGTGTGTTTGTGTGTGTGTGTGTGTGTGTGTGTGTGTGTGTGTGTGTGTGTGTGTGTGTGTGTGTGTGTGTGTGTGTGTGTGTGTGTGTGTGTGTGTGTGTGTGTGTGTGTGTGTGTTTGTGTGTTTGTTACCAATTATTATTTGATGTAACTGGCATGTGAATGTGTACTGAATCATTGCATAGTGTTAGAAAAATATGTATTTAAATATATGTGAAATGCTAGTTTAAAAGCAAGGTAGTTTATAATGCATTTTAATCTATTAATCATATAACAGAAGGGATAAATTCATGTGTAAATGCAAGTAGCTTCTGAAACTGCAGTGTGCTTTGACCTCTGACCCTGGCAGCTGCCAGCTCAGCAAGCTTGATGTTATGCTTTTCATAAGTGATTATCTGCTGGGTCAGGAAATTAAATGTGTAAATCTTCCGCTTCTTCCTGATAAGATAACTTGTCTTTGTAAATAATTAAATCTTCCTTTCCTGATGTAGTAACTTGCCCTTGTAAGATAAAAACACAACTGGTGGGAAAGTGAAACAGTGAACAAGGAGGTGAATTTAAAGACTGAATATGCTATTGTTTTCTAACTGATATGAGACCTTTAAGAAGTAACTTTACAGAAAGACATTATGACTGACCAGCTCGATAGCAAGGCCGTATTGTATCTAAAGGAAAAGTTTTTTTAGATGTACTGCATCAGCATTATTAGATGAATAGAATACTGTTAGTAAAAGTGATGTAGATGCCTTGTGACTAACCACGTCAGTAAGGTGGGCATAACTTGAATGCAAACACTATAAAATATTCTGTACTTCCTGCATCATGTCATACAAAATTCTGTACTTGTATGATTTTTTGCCTCCTGGTGTACACTAGTAAATTTTTGAATCTGAACCTCCTGTGTATTGAATTCTGA
>NC_056741.1:113042213-113049251 GCF_019279795.1 Protopterus annectens | reverse complement strand
ATGGGTGGCTCACTGGAAAACAATCCTGAGCACTGTGGAACCAAATGAAGCTCGTCCTCTAGATGCCACATCTAATTTGTAGTGGGAAATGAAGGTGTGCGGGGAAGACCATGTAGCCGCAGCACAAATGTCACTAATAGCAAGCTTAGAATGAAAACCTATCGAAGTAGCCATAGCCCTTGTAGAATGAGCCTTGACAGAGGTGGTAAGCTCTTTGTTAGAATAAAAATAAGCTTGAGTAATACAGTCCCTGATCCATTTGGCAATAGTGACCTTTGTGACAGCATTGCCCAATTTGTTATCTGCAAAGGATACAAACAACTGATCTGTTTTCCTTGTTTGTTTGGTCCTGTCTAAATAAAAACGTAACTGTCTGTAGACATCTAGTGTGTGGAATATGAACTCCGCTTTGTTAGAGTATTTTGGGAAAAAAAAACTGGAAGCTCTAACGATTGTTGTAAGCAGAAAGTTGAACAAACTTTAGGGACAAAGGAAGGATTTGGTCTGAGGGATACTCTGTCTTTATGAAAAACCAAGTACGGGGGTTTTACTGACAAAGCTTGAAGCTCTGAAACTCTTCTGGCAGAAGTAATCGCCACCAGAAAAGCTGTCTTCCATGATAGAAACTTTAGATCACATGTAGCTGCCGGTTCAAAGGGGAAAGAAGTCAAGGCGCGTAACACTATATCGAGATCCCATGGAGGTGCAGGATGAGAAATCGGAGGTCTTAATAGAGCAGCACCTTTCAAGAAGGTCTTGCACAATCTGTTGCTCATTAAAGGTGGGTCTATGGATTCGTGAAAATTAGAAATTGCTGCCAATTGTACCTTGATGGTAGAAACTGAGGAGCCTTGATTGAAAAGAGAAGTCAGAAATTTTAGTACTTCTGCCACGGGAATAGAAATGGGGTCCAGACCCCGGAGTTGAGCCCAAATAGCAAATCTTTTCCATTTGCTAGAATACAGTTTCTTTGTAGCAGACTTCTGGGCCGAAGATAATATGTGTACAACATCTGGATCCAATGTATGGCTCCTGACTGTCATCGGAAGAGGAGGAGCCAAGCTATCAATTTTAAGGCGTGTAGGGACTGGTGGAATAGACCCGACTGATGAACCAGTAGGTCTGGGATCTGATCCAGGAACCATGGACCTTCCAGGGCATGTTTCCGAAGATAGGGGAACAACACTTGACGAGGCCAGTAAGAAGCAATTAAGATCATTTTGCTCCCCAAGAGAGATGCCTTTTGAATCACTCTGGGAAGGAGAGGAACTGGAGGGAAGGCATAAAGCAAGCCGGTGGGCCAAGGATGGACTAATGCGTCCATGGGGCTCTTCCCCGGAGCCGGGGTTAGGGAGAAGAATTCTTTGCACTTCACATTCAGAGGAGTCGCGAAGAGGTCGCAACACGGAACTCCCCATTCGCTGAAAATCTGACTTACAACTGTCATATTCAGAGACCATTCGTGAGGAGAGAGGATGGTCCTGCTCAATCTGTCGGCTATCACATTGGACTTGCCCGGTATGTGAGTAGCCACTAGGAAGCGTTTGGTCGAGACTGCCCATTCCCAAACTCTCATTGCTTCTCTGCAAAGAGGATAGGATCTGGTCCCTCCCTGTTTCTTCAGGTACCAAACAACTGACATGTTGTCTGAGTGAACAGCAATTACGCCGTGAGGGAGATAATTGTGAAGGGCTTGAAAGGACAGAAGTACTGCCCTCATTTCCAAAATGCTGATATGAAGCAAAGTCTCTTCCGGATGCCATTTGCCTTGGACTGACCTGCCCAGGGAATGCCCCCCCCACCCCGTCTGGGAGGCGTCCGTGGTCAAAGTGGCCGCCGGAGGAGGAACAACAAAGGGTCGTCCCTGATTCAAGTTGGAGGGCACTAGCCACCAGCGAAGGTCCCGTCTGCAAGATTCCGTGATCCATACAAGGTGACTGAGGGGAAGTTCCTGAAAGGACCACTGAGCTGAGAGAAGCCACTGGAGAATTCTCATGTGCAACCTTGCCAAGGGGACTAGAAGAACCGTGGCGGACATGGATCCCAATAGCTGCAGAACCATTCTGGCTGGGGCTTTGGATCTGGGAAGTAAGGCTCGGACTTGAGCCTGTATGGTTTGTATCCTGTCTGTAGGTAGATAGACCCGCATTTGGTTTGAGTCTATCTCTACCCCTATGAATCTTATTCGTTGAGATGGCAGCAACACAGACTTTGGCCAATCGAAGGTGATTCCAAGGGAATAGCCCAGTGATATAGTGGCTTGTAGGCTCCGCAGAAGTAGATGCTTGGAGGTGGCAGTTAGGAGCCAGTCGTCTAGATACGGAAACACCTGGAATCCTAGACTTCTCAGGTGAGCAGTCACGACTGCCAAACACTTGGTGAACACCCTGGGGGCTGTGGTGAGACCAAAGGGCAGCACACGGAACTGAAAATGACTGCCTCCTAGGCTGAAGCGCAGATGTCTCCTGGACGCTTGATGTACCATGATATGATAATAGGCGTCCTTGAGATCTATGGAGCACATCCAAACACCTTTCTCCAGCAATGGGAGAATGGTTTGTAGGGTGACCATTCGAACTTGGACTTTCTGACTGAACGGTTTAGGATGCTGAGGTCCAAAATGGGCCTCAAGTCCCGGTCTTTTGGCACCAAAAAGAATTTTGAGTAAGTCCCTAATCCGATCTGGTCTGCAGGGACCGGTTGGATGACTCCTTTTTGCAGCAGCTTTGACACTTCTGAGGCTGCGGTATCCCGTTGACTGGGTGGCGGGTCCGGGATTTTTTTGGACTGAGGGGGGGGGTGAGAGAATGGGATGGAGTAACCTCCGGCGATAATCCGAAGCACCCATCGGTCCTGAGTGATACCTTCCCAGGCCTTTAGGTGCTTGGCGACCCCGACTGGCTCCGGAGCAGCACAGCCAGGCAATCCCTCAGGGACTATGAAAGGCTGAAGAGCCATGAAAGGACTCGCGGTCTCCAGTGTTGTGAGGGCCTCTGCCGCCTCTGGGACGGCGTCTTCCGGATGAATTTCCCCCTCCTCTGCCTCTGGAAGGGAACCTCCTGCTGAGAGGGTAAGGCTTCTGAGATCTCACGGAACCACATTTTCCCTCCTCTTTTAGCCTTGGGATAAGGCCGAAGGGAGTGGAAAATCGTGCCCCGGCAGTCAGAGTCTTACCCTCCTGTTCACAGCGGGTTAGTGTGTCCTTTACCTTGGGTCCAAACAGGGAGGACCCATCAAAGGGGGCGTCGGCAAATGAAGACTTAAAGGCCTCTGCGAAATGACACAGGCGGAGCCAGGCTTGTCTCCGTAGAGCAATGCCTGTACCCGCCGCTCTACTCACCCCTTCAGCCGCATAAGAAATGAGCCTCATGGACGAGTTCGAAATGGACGACATTGTAGCCAGCTGAGAGCCAACTGTCTGGGCTAGCTCCTCAGGCAGGTTACCCAAGAGGGTATCGGATAGCTCCTTAATCAGATCCCTCTGAAATCTGGTAAAGTGCGTAAGGTAGTTCAAGGACCTCAGTGTAAAGGCCGCTGAACTGAGGGTGCGCTTTCCGTACCGATCCATGCTCCTAGACTCCTTATTAGGAGGATGGACGGACGTAGAAGCCTCTGCTACATCTTGCTGGGTAGCAGATGCCACCACCAAAGCATCTACAGCCACACCTTTAGTTAGGAACTCTCTATCAGGGGGTGCCGATAGAAATTTGTTCGGACGAGCAGGCACCGGTTCCACAGAGTCTGGGTGTTCCCATGCCCTTTGACAGATCAAATCCAAGAGCTCATCGAAGGGCGGAGACACCCAGGAGGCAGAGGGCTGAGCCCCGAAGGCCTTCAGGAACACCAACTCATCAGCAGAGGGAGGTTTGGACTGCCAGCCACCTCGTTGTTTTAGGGCTTCAAGGATGTCTGCAAAGGAGACATCATCCGAGGACGACTTAGGGGACCCCTCTGCATCATCGAGATCAGTGTCGGATGTCAGAGACTCATCAGGGGAGTCAACATGCTTCCTCTTGCACGATCTTTTCCTGGGGGGTTCTTCCGAAGAGGCTTCAGAAGGACCTCCAGGAGGGGGAGAAACCCCAGTGGGGGTAACCTGAGGCCCGGGGGCTCCGCTGTCTAAAGACAGGGGGACTGCCAACGACCCAGTTTCCGTATGCAGGGAAGGAGCTGGGGAAACCGTGGAGGTAGCCAAGGAAGATTTGGCTAATGCACTCCTCATAGCCCTGAAGGCGGGACCACCAGAATCCTGGGAGGGTCCCACCTCCGTGGCCACAACAGTGGACGGCACTCCCGCCGCCGACGCACCAAGAGGGAGACTTGGGACCGAAAGCATCAATCCCGAAGCCTCCCCCCCAGGGCCGAAGGAAGAAGTCCGTGTACTGAACTCCGACCCAAGAGCCGGAGTTGGAGCAAGGGTCGGGCCCGACCCTAACACCTCCACAGGTTCCACCAGCACCGGCTCCAACAGTGCCGAAGCTGTTGGAGGAGGAACCACAGAAGGGGAGTGGACCATCGGCTCCGAAGCCAAATGGGCTGGAGCCGAAACTAGCTTTTGGAACACCGGAGACTGGAAGAATCGAAGGAGCACCCTGTCGATGTCCGAATCAGACATCTTGGATGATCTAGAGGATACCGATTGGGCCCGAACCGATTTCTCCATCGGCTCCGAAGGGCTCGGGGACCGGCTCCGAATGGAATCAACAACTATCGGCTCCAAGGAAGGTTTCAAGGAAATTTCCCTCGGTGCCGATAAGGACTTCGGCTCCGAGGGGGAAGAGTCTGAGCCGGTAACCCTTATCGGCTCCAATATCAGTGGAGCCGATGAGGGTGACCCGCCTCTCGATGCCCCAGACCTCGGCTCCAAAACCAGAGGGGTCGAGGCTGGAGGCATCGAGGCAGACCGTTCCGACCTCGGCTCCGAAGTCCGTGGAGCCGATGGAGAAGTCTGCTTAGATTTTTTAGCGGTCGGTTCCGACTGACTGGTCGGAGCCGACGCTTTCTTCTTTTTAGAAGGAGACGGAGAGGAAGATAAAGCCTCCTCGAAGGAAGGCTTGATTAATCCCTTGAGGATTCATTTGTTTTTCCTCTCCTGGAGGACTCTAGAAGAGAACGCATGGCACACACTACACGACTCTTGTAGGTGCTTAGCACCTAAGCAATAGACGCACGAGGAGTGGTCGTCCGTTATGGACATTTTAAAACCACACCTCGTGCATTTCTTAAACCCGGAGGGTTTGTGTTCTTTAGACATAATTGTTCTGCCACAGAACCTATCTAAGTGAAAAAAAACACTAAACTTTAGATAAAGGTAAAGTTAAATTCAACAACTTTAACAAATTATTTTTTTTTTTTTTTTACACTAAACAGTTAACAGACAAAAAAGAGAGAAAGAGAGTCAAGACCCTCTAACTTAAATGGGTACTTGACCCAAGAAAGACACACAAGCAGCAAAGTATCAGGGGAAGGCCCCTCTAACTAAAACGGGAAACCTTCCCTGACTAAAAAAATCACGAATTTACCAACAGAAATTCACCAATCACACTGATATAACAACAATAGCTGTTAAAACAGCTTTTGGGTTCAAAGTAAGGAAATTTGTGACAGGAAAAAGCCTAAATAAATAGTACTTAGCCCAGCCAATGTTGAGACCACGTCTAAGCTTGTTAGTGGCAAACGAGATCTGGGGGATTAGTGGTGGTGCATCCTGGGATAAAGATAGCTCAGCCAATAAGAGGCCTCACTCAATAGCATAAGCGTGCCGAGTCGGAGCCGAGGGATCGGCTCCGAACCCATCAGTACAGAATGTAGGCGAGATAGGATCACATAACATCTAGTGTTTATCCCTTAATAACTGATTATTATTCCATGTTATTGGCGTGTGTATGTGCACTGGTCATTGCTAGAAACAAGATGGAATTCATTATCTACTGTTAATTATCCCTTAATTAATGGTTATTACAGCATGCCATTCATGTGTGTGTGTGTGTGTGTGTGTGTGTGTGTGTGTGTGTGTGTGTGTGTGTGTGTGTCTGTGTTACCAATTATTATTTGATGCAATTGGCATGTGTATGTGTACTGAGTCATTGCATGGAACATGTTGTTACTCATTATGTCCATTATTTATCCCATAATTGCAAGTTAATATTCATTGTCAGTGTGAGTCTGTGTGTATGTGTGTGTGCATATGTGTGTGTGTGTGTGCGTGTGTGCGTGTGTGTGTGTGTGTGTGTGTGTGTGTGTGTGTGTGTGTGTGTGTGTGTGTGTGTGTGTGTCTGTTTGTGTGTGTACTGAGTCATTGCTAGGAACAAGCTGGATATAATTTTCTATCATTATTTACCTCTTAAGTACCAGTTATTATATTATATCATGTCATTCGTGTATGTCTAGTGACTCATTCGTAGGAACAAGCTAGCATTAATTATCAGTTATTTAACCCATAATCACAGGTTATTATTCTATTTCGTTGGTATGTTTGTGTGTGTGTGTGTGTGTGTTTTTGTGTGTGCACGCATGTGTGTGTGTGTGTGTGTGTGTGTGTGTGTGTGTGTGTGTGTGTGTGTGTGTGTGTGTGTGTGTGTGTGTGTGTGTGTGTGTGTGTGTGTGTGTGTGTGTGTGTGTGTGTGTGTGTGTGTGTGTGTGTGTGTGTGTGTGTGTTTGTGTGTTTGTGCATTTGTGTGCACTGAATCATTGCTACCAACAAACTGGCATTCATTACCTCCATTATTCATTTCTTAACTACCGGTTATTATCCCATGTCATTGGTGTGTGTGTATGTGTGATGAGTCATTGCAAGAACAAGCAGCATTCATGATGTACTGTTTATCCCTTAATTACTAGTTATTATTCCTTGTGTTTCTGTGTGTGTGTGTGTGTGTGTGTGTGTGTGTGTGTGTGTGTGTGTGTGTGTGTGTGTGTGTGTGTGTGTGTGTGTGTGTGTGTGTGTGTGTGTGTGTGTGTGTGTGTGTGTGTGTGTGTGTGTGTGTGTGTGTGTGTGTGTGTGTGTGTGTGTGTGTGTGTGTGTGTACTAAGTCATTG
>NC_056741.1:112899713-113024713 GCF_019279795.1 Protopterus annectens | reverse complement strand
ATCATGTTGTTCAAACACCAGGGATGTAATATTAATTTACAGGACTTCATTTAATCCAGGTTGGAACACAATGAATGAGACAAAGTATCTGTTTATTGTTGAACATGTTTTGTCACCTCATAATGGAATGGGGTGCATTTATAACCATAGCAATGCCAATAAAAGTAAATATAGCACTGGGGTGCATAAGGTAGTTTCCATTAAGAAAACTATGGAGCCTCCTGGATTTCATAATGAATTAAGTTTAAAGCTAACCTTTGTTTCCAGGAAGATGAAGTCTGTCCCAAATAAAACTACTGCTTAGCTGCACCCAGTGCTGATCACGTTTCTGAAAAATATATTTGTTAATTTCATAATTATCTGCTTTATCCTTACCAATACCTGGACTATTACAGAAGATGTAAATTGTCATGGTTAGATGCTGTGCCATGTTTTACTAGGCATCCATATTATGAAGTCAACCTGCATAAGTCCCAATCAGCATCTCCCTGGACTGGCTGTGCTAAATTACAACATTATCTTAATATCCTTTAAATATCAGGCAAGTGTTCTCTGTTGGGCACTAACATCTCCTGCCTGTGATTTGTGATTACATGGGGCTTTGAGTTGCATGTGATGCTCCTTAGCACTACTATATAATGTGATGCACACAAGTACTCAGTGCATGCACAAACTGTCATACAGCACATGCCAGTGGTATGCAGCAGAACATGCCAAACCTTCATTTCACTGAAACATCTATGTGGAACACAGTGGTTCAAAGATATTTGTGGAATCTAGCCTCATTAGCATATGTGAGGTAAAAACTTAACATTTAATACCAATAGAACATGCCTAGAAGCTAAAACATGCATCAAGAAAGCAGCAGTGCTTGAGCGACTTGGTGTCTATCAGACAGCACAGAGCAGCATTTTCACAGGATAAACACATTGGAGGTACACAATGGTGTGCAGTTCTGTGGTTGGATGTATTTCAGCACAATCTTACACATTTTAGTTTGTGCTCAGAACTCTCTTATGGTAAGAATACTGAGACTGTGTTATTAATATGCTCCTTTACCATGGCTGCCTGCAACCTGCATTGGCAGTTATAGATTATACAGCTGACGTACCTGTAGACATATCACTGTGTCAAACAGATGACAGACCACAAAAACAGGACTGCCTCCTCCTCCTCCTCTTTATCTGTTCTGACATAGGCCTTATGTCAACAGTGCCACATACAGGACATAAACCTCATTAAGTTTGTAAGCCTTTGGTAACACACCTCTAATACAGATACTGGTGCATAATAATGATCTGTGCTATGCTGGCCTGGAAAGCCTACCTGTAGGTGTAGATTGTATAACCTATATAGAGGTACTCAACACGCCAGCTAGATTTTTAAATAAGATCAAACTTGGTTCTAGTCTAAAAAGAACAGGTAGCATATTCCAAAGTCATGCTGCTCTGACAGAAAAGCTGCTACTTTTTGTCATAGTGTTAAAGTCTGGGACAATAGAAGACAGTTGCTGTTCTTTGCATCAACTGAATTTGATCCAAATGGCATTCCTATACAAGACATCAGGTCATCATTAGAGAAGTTAGACCCAGTCAGTTTGGGTTTGGGAAGGACTGGGCCTGTCTCTTCAGTCTATTAAGCATATTTGGAAAGGCTATAGAAGCTGTGGGAAATGGTCAGTCTGGGCACTCTGATTATCTCACTATGGCTCAGGCTTTTGACACTACAGCATATGCTGATGTTATGGAAAAGTTAGACAAATTTAATGCAAACTCTTGTACTGTCCACCGGATTGTAAATTGGCTGTTTAACAGATCCCAAGTTGTGAAGGTTGCTGGTACCATCTCTTATTAATTGTTACTAATGAGGTATCACAGAGATACATGCAGGGCCCTCTCATGTTTGGCATTTATTTTGCAGACAGCCAAGTCAATATCCCATGTGTGGTTGGCTATGATTGTTGATGACTTCAAGCTGGGCACTGTATTCCCCACATCCACTGATACCAAACATGTCCAGCATGGGATGGAATATACACATACCTGGTGCACTAAAATGGTGCAGCATAGGAGCATTCAAAAAGCTGGTCATCTTCAGATAGGCTTGGTCATAAGAGACCTGGGTACTTATCTGGACAATGAGCCCTCATTTGGCATGTTTCCACCATCATCCAGAAATCATTCTAAATGACTCAGTTAATTTCAAGTAAATTTTTCAAGATCTAAAGAAGTCATCCTACTAATGTACTCTTCTGTTATCAAGCTCATTATTCAATACAATGCCCCATTTGATATGTACACTCCTGAAAGGTGCCTAAAATGTCTAACTAAGAAAATTAAAGGCGCTAAACATGTTAACTATTCCAAAAGATTAGCACAACTCTACTAATACTCAGTATCTTACTCTCTGCATCAAGGTGATTTATTTTGACTCCTATTTATTTGCAGAACCAGCGGCTCTACTAACAGATTAAAATTTCACCATAAAATAAATAAGACTTCCTGGAGGGATAAGTTCCTACCTCTGCATATTCCCATCCTATCATATAATTTACCACTATGGATCAGCTTTGAATACCTTTAAGGCTAGTCTTCATGGTTGGATCAGTAGACATAGATTTTCCCCAGGGTTTATGATGTAATGCCCTGCTCCATTTGAGAGATGAACATTAATGAGTTCTTAAAAATAGAGGCAGAAATTTTAGTGTGTCTACTTAAATGGGCATATGGACAATCATCTTATGGCTCCTTTGATCACTTGAATAGTAGTGTTATGTCTCCTCTCCAAAGTTTGTAACCAAATAAGAATAGTTTCAATTCTATTAATTCTATTAATCTGTCCTTGTAGCAGAGTGTCCACATTTCTTTAATTTGACTAGTTAAGTTTTTCTGGATTCTCTCCAATTTCCATATCTATGACTTGTTGTAGATGCAAAATTCTTTCTGGATTCTCTCCAATTTCCATATTTATGACTTGTTGTAGATGCAAAATTCCCCACAGTACATGATTGTGGTCCTTATAAATGACTTAAATAATAAGAAGAATGCTTTTTATTACCTCCTGACTCTAGTTGTCAGTATGTCTCTGCTTCTTCTAATTACTTCTAAAATATTACAATTAAATTTGAATGAGCCATGTATGATTACACAAGTACTAGCTAATCCACAAATGGCAAAATGTGTTGACTGATTGCATAAGGATATCTCAGGGGGGAGGGGTCTAATGCCACAATGGAAAACCCTACATTTATTGGTATTAAACTGAACAGAATTTTTTCTGTAATCAATCATTAGGTAATGCTACAGTCTTTCTAGCTTTCTAGCTGAGATGCATTAGTAACTAACACACCTTTCTTTGAATCCAAAAACAAATTTGTTAACCCCAAGTACCCTTCTTCATACTAAATATGACCCTAAGTATGTTAAATAAGAAGGGTGCAAGTACTAATCCATCAGCTTCACTGCTGTTAGATGTGCTTTTTGAATAAACACCAGTTATCCCCATCAGATCCTATGACACAGAGGGATGAATAGCTAAATCTAACCAAGTTAATCCATGTTCTGCTAGCAGTTCATGTGCTGGAAGGAGCCAGTGGGGAGGATGGGAGTGAAGCTGTCTGCTCTCACATCCTGGGGTGGGGCAGGGGAGAGAAATATCTCTGGTCTGCCTCTTTAGGTGCACTTAGTGGTAGTGCTGGGAATTGCATCCATACTGAGGACTTGCTGTCAAGCAGTGCATTGTACATTGCAGCCCTGAATATCATTCACAGAGATGGGGCAACTACCTATAGGTCAGCAACAGCTGTAGAGCTCAAAGGAGATGTTGAGTTGAGGATTAAGAGCAGTGGATTTGATCTTATGGCTCCTTTGATCACTTGAATAACAGTGTTATGTCTCCTCTCCAAAGGCTGTAACCAAATGAGAATAGCCTCAATTCTATTAATTCTATTAATTCTCTTAATCTGTCCTTGTAGCAGAGTGTCCACATTTCTTTAATTTGAATAACTGACTGACATGCTACCTACCATGTAACCTTAACATCACTGACTGGGGCTGTTCAGTAAATTCAACTTGAATGGACATTCAATCTCACCTGGAGGAGGTGTTTAGTCCCACCATTACTCTGTCCCAGGGTAAGCAGTGTGGTCTTTGGACCCAGTGGATCCAGGATAGAAAGGAGCTAAGTAAGGTCACCACAGTGATTGTTCAGATCCCTCAAGGCATACAAATGAGCTGATGGACATTGGTAGCTGGGCCATTGGATGAGTCTAGCTGATCAGGGGAAAAAAACACCAGTCATCGTCATCCTATATATTTTGTCACACAGCCAGTCACTGATCCAGTTAGTAATTTAACTATATTCAGTTTTTTCATTATTACAACTATGAAAAATAAAGGCCTTAAACCCTTCAATATTGTAGAAAACAGAGTCCAGTGCTTTTGCTAAGTGTAAACATATGATAAGCCTGTATCTAAAGCATTAACAACTGGATGTAAGACTGTAGAAATGTATTCATAAAGCTTTATCAGTGGGATGGCAGGCTGTAACAGTAGAACTGCCATACCCCTCCTCCTGGCTGTTCAGTGAATAGCCATTCATTGAACACCTATTTATTGAAGCCGTTCTTCACTGAATGGTGGATTTTAAGTAGGGCAAACCAGCCGTTGGCGACTGTCTGGAATTTGCCCTTTTCCCACTGGAGTATAATCTTGGAGTTGGTATATTTAGTTAGGGGCGGTGTGGGGGACACAGCCCCCCACCTTGGCAGGTTTTAAATTTATTTATTTTATTTTTTGCAGTTGCTCAGTTAACCAACCGATTGTTTGCCCTAGTTAAAATCCACCATTCAGTGAAGAGCAGCTTCAATAAATATGTGTTTAATGAATGGCTATTTGCTGAATAGCCATTTGACAAAATGTAATAGACCATCCTCCACCTTGCTTTACATATATGGTATGGGTGTCTGCCATGGGAACACCTGTTGTGGATGTTCACATACAAACTTATTTACATAAAACTTTACAATTGGGATGGCAGTCATAACAGCAGAACTGCCATACCCCTCCTCCACCACTGTGACTTGCACATGTGGTGAGGTTGTCTGCCATGGGGGCCTCTATTGTGTATGTTCACAAACACAATCCATGTCAGTGTGGCCCATAAACCTGTGCACATATACACAACCGTCAGGCCCAATCTCTCCCACCTGTGAAGCACCCTGTCTCCAACATATCCCTGTGGACCTCTGTATATTACCTACACCTGCTGTATACATGCACAGAGCCACTTCTAACTCTGCTTACATTTATCACCAAAGGGGTATGCCACTATCTGTGCCATATGTGTGGACTCCATTATTGACCTAGGCCTGCCCAACTCTGTTCTGTTGTGTTTTTTCAAACCAAGCTTCCTGTGTAATAGTTAGCTCAAGGTATTTATACATATCTATTCTGCAGCTATGGTCTCATCTCTTCCTATGATGAATGCATGTCTTCTTTGGGGGCAGAAGGCAGAGGTTAGCCAAATTCATGCCTGCTTAGAACGATGACCTGCTATATACACACAGCACACTTGGGCAATGCTTGTTAGGGAGAAGCAGTGCTGACTAGCCACTTGGGGACCACATGTGAGACATAGTGGTCTATGACACCAGAGCTGCGTTTGGGAAGAATTAAACAGCCCAGCAATGCCAGAAGCCTAAGAATGACAGGATATGGTGGGTCTTAGAGAATACATAGTGGCCAAAAGGTGTACAGCTGATAATGGCTACTTCCCAAGGCAGCCTTATGGATGATGAATCATTCCTAACATCCATGCATGCAGATGGTGTGGACATAAGTATACTATCACATGGAGTGGAACAGGTTTTGAGAATATGTAATCGTATATTTTATGGAAAGACCAGCCAGGTTAGTAGCCATAACATGTATGCTATACAACAGTTCTGTACATACTGACACTAGGGATCCCAACCTGATCATTGCATTTGTTCTCCTTAGGCTCATAACCAAGCAACAAGGGTGCAGTCCACAAAGTAAAATACTGGAAGAAAAACAAAATAAACTGCACCCAGAGGAGGACAAATAGGTTTAAATTCCACACTTTAGTAAATAAATTGAGCACTTTCATCCCTGACAAGCTGGGGACTTCATCAAAATCTGCTAAAACATATTAAAAACACTTTAAGTATGTATGAAACTTTTCCCATTGGTTAAGACATCATCAATCAAAGAACATCTTAGCTGATCACATGGTCCACCTGTCGATCAAGTATACATTTTGCCAGAGATTAAAAATATAACAGTAAAATAAAAAGTAAAATAAAAATGTAACTGTGTTTATAAAGCTTATAGAAGTGTTGTTTTAACTCATTCCATGCAAAACATTAACCTCCACTACCCCTGCTTTTTCCTTTAGAACAGGAACTATTGAAATAAATTTATTTAAACCAGGTGGAAATTTGCAGCTGACCTCAATTGTCACTGCATTTCCCTTTTATTTAACAAGGTTTTTCAATCCCCACCCCTAGGGTTTATCATAATATGTTTGATAATTCCAAAAGTAAATTTTCTAAAACCCTTACAGCTGAAGGAGTGTTTATATAAAGCATTTGTCTCTTTTTTGTATTAATGTCATACAAATGCTCATAAATTCTGTTTCTCAGAGCCTGCTTGGTCTTCTCACATAAAATGCTGCGCAGCTATGATATTTTGCCAGTACACTATTTTTGCAGAACCACAATTACCTTTCATAAACACAATTTTACTGTGCATTCTATCTTCTAAACTGGTCTCCACATTCTTGTTTATATAGCCACATTGATTGCATGAACCACAAGGTCTTGTACTTAACTCACTGGGCCCAGTTCTATGACTTTTTTTTTCCAAACGTCTCTTGATATCTGCACTAGTTTTTGTAATGAATAATGGTTCGTCACCTAAAATACATTTCACTGTTGGATTGACTCTAAAAATGTTCCAATTTCTCCTTATAAAGTCCTTTATCCCCCTTGATACATTTTTTTATTTTTATTTAACATTTGTTAACCGGGAAAGTCTGACTTGGAACAAAACCAATTTTCAGCAGAGGCCCGGGGAGAAAGGCTTCAGGCGCATGTCTTTGAAATACATGATTGTATTGAATGATACAGGCCTTCTCATACCTCTTATCAGAGCACATACTTTCATTGTCATGATTGTTGTTACTAAAGAGGTCCTTCCCAGAAGTCACCAGTATCTGACCCCCCCACACACACACACACATTTTTTGTAAGCTTCACTAATCATATATTCTACCATATTTCTTGGGTAACCTCTCTCACAAAACATTTCTACTACTTTGTATAGTTCTTCCTTAAGGTTTTCAAAATGTAAGGTCATTCTTGCCACCAGTATAGCCTGCCCCTTAACCAAGCTCTTCTTTTGCATAATGGGGTGACTACTGGAGAAATGCAAATAGGAGTTATAAAATATACTCTTACTGTGTACATTTGATTTAAATACATCCTTAGTGTGTGTAATACAGGTCTTGGTCTCCTGACATCTATAGGTGAATTCTGAAAAATTAGTACTCTGGCTCAGATACCTCATACAATCATCCTCTCTCTCCCTTTCACTTTTCCACAAAATACATATGTTGTCCAGAAATCTAATGTACAGGTGAATATGACACCAAAACTCACTGTTGAAAACTTTTATCTTCTCCCATTCCAAATGAACAATGCTGGCATATACTGGAGCACAAGCCACCCCCATAGCTACCCCCTTTATCTGCTGAAAATATTGCCCTTCAAAAATAAATAGTTGGTTTCCAGTATTTGGGCTATTATTTCACAGATGAGGGTGATTTATTTGTGAGTCAAACTGGCACATGAAAAAAACTTCCTCAAATAGATCTAAACCCTCCACCTTATGTATACTGGTGAAGAGATCTTAACATCTATGGTGAGAAATAACAAATCTGCAGACCAAAGATCTTTTTTAAGCTGCCCCAAATATTCCCAGGAATCCTTCACCAAATGTGGAGCACTACAAAACAGCAAAACACCAACAAAATACCCGAGGAAGGCAAAAATGTAGCTTTTAGCATAAAAAACTTTTATTCCACTATTCGGGCAGGATTCACAAAGCCTCCGTGTAAGAGTTACAAGGCTTACACGGAGGCTGCAGTTAAACGGTGTGACGTCAGCACGTCATGCATATGCATGAGGGCATGCTGAATCGCACCTAAGGCTAACACAGTCCGTGGAAGACAGTAGGGGGTGTGTCCGTAGGGCGAGCCCTGCAAATGGACATGCCCCAGAAGAGTAAAAGTCCCGAAAGTAAACCCCCACGACAGAGTCTGTGTAAATGTGAATAAACACAACACAACACATGCCCCCCACAGACTATGAACATAAATGAACATCTTATATATTTTTTTTAAGTTGTAAAGGTGTTTGCCCGTGAGTGCGCTCATTTGTGCGGGCGTGCCCGTCGCTTAGCCACAGTTAGCAGTCAGTGGAAAAGCATATAAGAACTAAATATGCAAAGTAAGCAAAGAAGTAATAGCATAGCGGTAGAGATGCCGGCTGAAGAGGAGGCAGTCATGGTTCGAGCCCCCACAGCATCAATTTTTATTTTTAGTGAAATAAGCACGAAACAAGTCCCTGACATATAGGTACACATATAAAATTATATTTTATGTAAAATGTAATGAAATGGGCCATGTATTTTGAAGAAATGTGAGATAATAAAAAAAAAAAATGTCAGATGTGCCTATAGCTGAGCTACAGTCTAACAAGCTGAGTACATCTGCCTGTAGGTGAGCAGTGTTTTAACAGGTTTAAAATGAGTGCCCGTAGGTGAGCAGTGGTTTAACAGGTGTAAAATGGTTGCCCGGGGTTGATCAGCATTTTAACACGCTGAAACTGTGTGCCCATAGCTGAGCTGAGCATAATATGTGTGCTGACAGCCAAACCACGCGTAAACCAGCTTGATCCCTTTGCACGGAGCTTCGCACCGCGCCAACAAGCTAACCGACGGGCAACGTTGAGCAAGCTGTATCAAAACTGCCTTTACACAGACACACCTCCTAGCCTGTGTAGACAGACATAAAATATAAAAAGCAATGGCCAGATTCGAACCCAGGATACTATGCACCATAGTCAAAGTACTGAACCACTAAGCCATGACAGTTGCGCTTAGAACTGCAGTAATAGCATATATATAGGAGTGAATAGAAAGAGGAGCATGACAAAGCAGGTTTTGTGAAGCTGATACAATTCCAAAATGGCCAATCACAGATAAGTGTGGGAAAAATGGCATATATAAGCCCCATAGATGGGAATACACAGCATAAACAATTGTAGAACCGACCTGCAGCCAGGATGTCAGGTGTAGGTGAGGGTAGTTGCTTCCGAGCACAGAGGTGGGGCATTGAGGAGTCCAAATATATGGTTTGGCTCCTCGTCCATAATCATGAGGCCCAACTCATGCAGGGCCAGGTCCTGTGGGGAGCATATAGGGCTGAGGCTTGGAACCGGTTGGCTCATGATCTCACCAGTGCCACAGGAATACCAAGGACTGGTGAGCAGGTCTGTCACCACCATGCGGACCTGAAGATATGGAAGCAGGACCAACTGAACCGTTGGATCCAGGAGGCCCGGCAAATGCCTAACGCCCCACTACTGAGTAAGTTACATGTAATTATTTATGTAAGAAATTAACCTAGCTGATATTATGGAGATGTGTATTCCAATATTACTTTATTTATATTACAGCTGCAGGTGTCTGTTCTGTGAACTGTCGAGCCTATGGCGATAGGCTGGCACGGTTGCACCACCAAGCAGGTCAGTAATTCTCTTCCTGTAACTGTAAATAAATATATAAGTATGACAGTTAGCAAAAGAGTGCAGTGAAGTCACTAATTAATAAAATGTGCAAGTAACAGTGTAAGAGGGTTTGCAAGTATTGCTTGATTACAAAAGTGTGATGCAGCCTGTAATCCCAACATAAAAATGAAACAAGTCTGAAATAAAGATGTCCCACCTGTAATATAATAGTACATAACCTGCAGTAGGCTGAAAAGTACAGCTGCAGAAGCTGAGTAAAACACATGTGTGAAATATATCCCTGTTGAAATACAGAAAAATGACAGAAGTGAGACTGTTGGAAAGGATTGTTATAACTACAGGTAAAACATGTCAATAAAGCCTAGAATTAAGTACCATCCTGAAGTGTAAAAATAAAACAAGTGAGAGAGTGTGAGAAAGAGGTATGAATCCACCAATAAAGTAGTAATAACTCCTGAATAAAGTATACTGCAGTCAGTACAGAATGAAATGAATGTGACAGGCAGAACCAAACAGTAACATGTGTTGAAAACGGTACCGCAGCTGGAATGTGTGTACCAAAATCTGGATATGTTGCTCTCAGTCTGCAATATGCAGAACGTATGGTTGTCTGAAATACCAAACATCCACAGTTGTCTATAGCTATATAAAGCAAATGTAGAAGGATGATGTAGCTGAACAGAGCCAGATATGAATGTGTATGAATAAAAATGAAAATGTATATTGATGTAGCAGTAACATTCCTATCACCAACCTGAAGTAGTTATCACATAGGAAACTGTAGGCAGAACTGTAGTGTGTATATATCTGCAGCTATTAGAAATGTACAGCATATGTATTGGTATTTGAAGTTGTTAATTAAATTTTCTTCACCCTACCCTATAACCACATATAATCCATTCCACGTGAAATTGGTATGTGCAATCACAATTAACACCCCTGGACATTTGTCCTGTTGGTTCATACATATTTGCATGTACGTTGATGCATCTGCCCTGTTCATACATCCAAACCTGATGGACTGTTGCCATCAATCAACCCTGCATGTTGTTGGATTGTGTATTGCTGTTCAAATTATGCATGTGTTATGCTTGCTGTTTAATGGTTTGAATATATGGGTGTTTGTTTAATGGGAATACTAATGCATGCTGTTACAACTAATTGTGAATGGTATTGTACATTACTAACCCAAACTGTCATAACATAATGCAAAACATAGGATGACAGGGAAGGCGGGTTCCAGTGGACCCACCTCTCCCTCGTCAGCTGGCGAGTGCACCTGGCAGTAGTGCCCAGGCCGGACCCTCCTCCGGTGGCCCTGTGCCACCTGTGGGTGGAAGCTTTGCAGGGGATGGGGCTCGTCCCCTCTCTGCAAGCATGGCCGGAGGAGAACATCCACTCACCCTCTGTAATGTCTGGACTGTGGTGCGTAGGGAGATCCGGGACACTGTTCTTGGGCCCCTACGCCAGCTTGAGGCATGGGAGGCACAACTCATGGGCGTGCCTGCTGCCCGGCCTACACAGCCCCCAGCACAGCCCCATCCTGGGCAGTGAAGGCACAGTGGCAACTGACCATGGGTTGGGGATCTCAGTTCCACTGTTGCCATCTGTGGGCTCATGGGCTTGAGATATCCAAACATCCATCCCCGTCAATTGTGTAACCCCCCCACATGTGTCATACACCGCCCCTGTATGCGTCTTGTTTGTCTTGTCTGTTAACCTACCCGACCTACCTCCCCAGCTATACTGACTTCCTGTACCTGACATACCACTGTCACCTGAAAAAAAAAAAAAAAAAAAAAAAAAAGGGCACTCTGTACCCACAAAAAAATTACGCCCCATACATAGCTGCCCATTTCGCAGACATGTCTGCTGGACATGTAAACTGTCAATTACAATTGACTGTACAACAAGTATTATTGTTGTCCTTACACCTCTCTCAGGGGTGGAAGGTTTCAAATGTCACACCAAATTACAAACATATGCACAGCTGTTGCTGATGAAGAAATGGGCAGCTATGGGCCTTACCTACATCCTTCCTGCAAAACCCGAGCTTGTTTCCCTACTGTCCTACCCTCTTTGTGACCCCTTTTTCATCACTTTCCTGTCTCCCCATTTTCATTTCTTTCAAAGAAATTAGCGCGGGTGTGCGCAAGAGTAAGCACTTTTAAGTAGTTGTAATCGGGTATGCGCGGAGCTGAACGCCAGTGCGCATGCGTGATCTCCACGCAAACCAGCGCTAACCCACTTACAACTGCTTAAATGTGCCTTAGTCACTCTGAATGACAAGGCCTGTAGTCTGCTCAAAAGCAAAATAAAATCCCACTGTCAGTCCCAAACCCAGGACCTTGGAAAGAGTAGTCTGCATGACTTACCACTAAGCCATGACTGCTATATAAGAACATTGTGCTACAATAAATATATCATGCAATAGTAGGAATGAATGTAAAGGGAATATAGGATGTGTAGTACACAAAACATGTCATGTATATTTACTGTCAAATGTAGTGGATTTCTATAATAGTAGTGTGTGAACAGAAACAACCATGCTAGTCGGTAGCTAGTAGGTAATAATGTCACTGTAGCACCTTTCAAGACACACACATACTCACAGCAGGATAATCACTGCCCATACCCCACAACCTCTTACAGCAACACATCCTAAGTAATAGAAAATGTGGAGCAAAGGCCCAAAAACAGGGACACATTTCAAATATTGCTCCAACAAACTTAGTTGAGAGAGCAACAGGTTTTGCATTATGTTGGATGTTTGGAAGGGTACAAAGTCTGAAACTGAAATGTTTGTCACTATAGTCTGACTTGAGCCCTGAGTGATTTGCCAGAAAAAGCTGTTTATGAGATATGGACCAAAATATGAGGCAAAAATGTGGACATCCTGCAAATATCTGTACACTTGAGAGGTCTGACACTGCCATATTTGAATAGTTAAGAGCCTAGACATAGCAACAGTGACTGAGTTACAGGGATGCCCCACAGACTCCCTGTGAAATGTACAAACAGTAGGCAGAAAGGTGTTACAACACATGCAACGGTAACTATGAAGTACTGAAAGTATGCACCACTTGCACGGCAGAAATAGTGTAGTAATACATATGCTCATGCTATCCCACAGTCACAACTGCAGAACACCAGACAATTTAATGGGTGTACCCCACTGATATGTACCATTCCATGAGGCAGATAAAAGATGCACCTGAGAGTCTCTGGGGCCTGCTCAGCAGCATACTCAAATACCCTAATAGATGTCAAGGCCCATACCATGGCCAGACCACACTGCATGCAGTAACACCCTAGCAGATATAGCAAGCATTCCAAGGTGTGAATGTACATGGAAAATAGGAAAGCCACAACAACACACTACAGTCAAGACACCTAGCAGGCATACAAGTAGTGAATGTAAAGGGCAAATATTGAAGCCATAGCAACAAAGTGCAAGAGCCACTGCTATATATCAGTTACACCACATGTCCCAAAGGAAAGCACACACACCCACATTAACAGTAGTAGTAGTCTTAGGTGTCAGTGTACATACACACTTAGTACAGGAAACTGGAGAAATTAATGGAGAAATGTTAATCTACAACACAGCCGGAAATATGAGAGAGATACTAACCTTTACACTCACAGAACAGTGTCCACAGCATACCAGCATGGTCCCTGCCCTTAAACTCTGAAAGGGCTATGCCTATCTCACATACCTTTTTATAGCACTGTCCTGAAATCACAGTGAGAACTGCAGTCAGTACACAACTGGCTGCATGCAATTAGAAAATGTTGGCTAACAATTGGTGCAGAGGCCATCACATGGACATATGCAGATACCTACAAAAGCATGCTGTACTCCCAGTCCACACATGCAATACTTTCATTGCACCCTCTGGAGGTAGGGAGAGAGAGAGAGAGAGAGAGAGAGAGAGAGAAAATACACAAACAAAAACACTTAACAAAACCTACTAGAACGCTGACATCTGTCAACTGGAGCAGCAGCAGGACACCGATCCAAAAGGCAATG
The DNA here is from genome assembly GCF_019279795.1 of Protopterus annectens. Classification (NCBI taxonomy): domain Eukaryota; kingdom Metazoa; phylum Chordata; order Ceratodontiformes; family Protopteridae; genus Protopterus; species Protopterus annectens. The sequence continues at coordinate 113,010,848 of NC_056741.1, read as the reverse complement.
CAAGCAGCTGTGACAAACACAGGTAATGTAAAGTAATACTTTAAAAGTCTATATACTGTAAACCCTCCGTATGTGTCATTGGTCTGTATCTATATGTATATGAAGATGTGCATAGGGCAGGGGACATACAGCAACTATCAGTGAAGGCTGTACATACATATGTATGTGAGGGCATCTATGTGCACATATCAATGTAGGTTGAATGTAGGTTGTAGTGCAATGTACAAAGTAGGTTTCACAGTTATGTATGTTTAGCAGTATGTTAGTGTGTGTATACAGTTTTGTAAATAAACATGTTGATATACCTATCTATCATATGGATACGTATGTATGTCAATATATGTATGTATGTGTATATATATATATATATATATATATAATATGCATATATGTATACATAGATAAAGAAGGATGTAGGAATACATAGACAGATGCAGATAGATAGAATATGTACAACCATATATATGTAATATACACATACAGATATAGATATATGTAGATACATATACATAGACAGACAGATCTAACTATCTACAGATATGACTGTATATGACTATCTCACACTCCCCCTGTCCCACCCCCTCTGTCACTCTCACCCCCTCTCTGTCACACCCCACCTCTCTCCATATCTATAGCAATATATGTACATTGATATATATATATATATATATATATATATATATATATATATATATATATATATATGTGTATGTGTATACAGACATATATATATATATATATATATATATATATATATATATATATATATACATACATATATATATATATATATATATATAGAGAGAGAGAGAGAGAGATATTCTGAGTGAGGCACATGTGTACAGATGTATTGCAACAGGTGCCTGGTGACAAAGGCATGGAGTGAACATCAGTGTCGAAACTGGAGTACCATACCCCATTTGAAATCACCTACACCAGTAACCACCAGATATGTGATTGGCTGCCCACCACTGCATGTGTCAGGGGTGAACAGGGTCATAAATGTGTACAATAGTCCCCCCAATGATAGTCACAGTGGCACACTATTCCTGGAATACCTGTACATGGTATGTGTCAGCAGACATGGTGTGTCAGCTATGGACATGTAGGTCAGTGTACCCCTCCACACCACACAATGGCTGCCATGGTATGTACCTCACATGACAGCTACAGATATGGAGAAGGACACAGTGACATGTACGACACTGTGACAATGCACTCAAACACATTACCAATGCACAGTGACTGACAACACCACAGAGTGCACACATACTACCCACATAGAGGTTACCACTCCTGGATTTACATACATAAGTCACACCCATGACAGATGTCCAACAACCATAGTAACACCTCATGCCATCCACAACCTAAATGACCGCTGTGTATCATCCTTGACACCACAGTAGAGAGCACATGGCGGAGGTACAGGTTCCTACCCACAGATAAGACATACCCTGCAATAAACCACACAGCATTAAGAAGCAAGACTCCCCATGAGTACATGTCACACATACCCCTGCTGAATGTTAGTCAGATAGGTAATATGCCATATGAGTCACCCTGTGTAACTGTTTGACAGGAGCACGTACCATCACATCACATGTGTCACAATGGTCAGGGTAGCAGAACAGTATGCTGCTGTAGTCCCAGGGGCAATAGCATATTGTATTGTATTGTATTGTATCGTCTTGTATTGTATTGTGTTGTATTGTATTGGTATGTAGAGGTGCCTCCTTTGTGAAGTGGAACCACTGCTGCTGTATGCCAGTGTACAGGTACATATCCTGTAGTCAGGCTAGTGTTACATAGCACTTCTATATGTGGGTTTAGCTCCTCTTGGAGTTCATGTAGCATGCAACCGGGGATACCATCAGGTCCCATTGATGCTGTGTTTTTTGCTTTTCTGAGGGCAGCTCTCACCTGGACATCTGTGATGATAGGGAGGTTACATTCAGCTGGGATAAGTATGTCTTTGTTTGGGGAGGGGGGGGAATTGCACTGAACCTGTCTGCCACAATGTTGCCAATATCTGTAGGTTCAGTGAATTATTTGTTGTTGTGTACTAACTATGAGCATCCTGGAGGGTTTCTGACCAGGTTTCTAACATAACTGAAGAAGGCCTTGTGGTTATTTGTAGTGTCCCTGGTGATTTCCCTCTCAAAATTGCCCATGGATGTTTGTATGAGGGAACATAGTTCTTTACTAGTGCTGATCAGACATGCCTTCCCTTTATGGAATTATGCTCTGTCTTGCAGTAGCTTCCATCTTTTGTTATACAATCTGTTTATGGCTGGGGTCAACCAGACAGGATGCTTTCCCTTTGTGGAGAGTGTCTTGGTCTTATATGGGATTGCATGATCCATGCATTCTCGGAGATGTCTGTAGAAATCATTTGTGAAGGAGTCAGCATTGTGGGTTGTGGCTTCCACTGGCCCAGTGGGCTTAAAGGATACCAGCTCAGTCTTAAGAAGTGTAAAATTTGCGTTTGAAATGTTATTCACTGTAGTCGTTTGTTCTGGTGGTGGATGTGGGATATGTATATCCAGGGCGATTAGTTTGTGGTCAGATCATAGTAGTTGATGATGTACCCCATACAGTACCTCGATACAAACCCCCAGAGTGAGGAGGTGCTTTGGACCTGAATCAATGTGCTGACTGCTGGGGTTTGGTAGTATGTCGTATGGAGTGTGCCAGGTACTGTTGCACAGTTGTTGGCTGAGCACTGATACCTGGCCATTTACATGTGTATCCACCAATAGACAGACAGATGCTATATATGGGAGATATGTTGTATCACAACAGTCGAGTAGCATGTGTAGTATGTATGCCAAATTCTGCTGACATATTTTGCTGATATCATTTTATTTCCTTTTTCAGGACCATGGCTCACCAGCGCAATCCGGCATACTCTGCAGCCGAGGATGAGGAAATACACCAGAGCCTGGTGCGGGATTTTGCAAATACTCTTTTCCCGCACCAGCCAGAATCAGCAGGAGAGGGCTGCACTGTGGCAAGACCTGGTCCGTCGGGTAAATGACATAGGCACGCATAATAGGACATATGAGCAGGTACGACATCACTGCAGTGATTTAATCAGAAATGTCCGTCAGCGTGCATCGGATATCCACAGGCAACAGGTTGCCACATGTGGTGGGGTGGCTACACATCCCCCACTCACCAGACTGGAGGGACTACTCCTAAGTGTTGTGGCTCCAGCCCACCAACAACAACAACAGCAGCAGACCTGCATTATGATGGAGGCTGGAGCCACACAGCACCATGACTACGAGCATGCAGCTAATATGCCTTATGTATAGTTGACTATTGTTTACACTGTTAGTTAATGCATGTGTGAGGTGTGTCCTTGGTTTGTAGCTGTCATCATAGTATTTAATGTGCAAGTGTGATATTCTCAATATCAGCAGCTGACCTGTGAAAGGCAACTGTTGTACTACTGACCTGTATCATACTCAGTAACAATGGCACAGTCGTGCCCACTGACATTAATTTCCTCACTTCTACAGGTCCCTCCGGTGTAACAGCAATGCAGCCTATCCATGCTGGTGAGTGTGTATTAACAATACCTTTAATAGTCTTGATAGTAATAGCAATATTAGGCTCAATCAGTAGTGCTCTGTGTATGCATGCAGGTGTGTCTGTGTCTGTGTGTTGATATCTCGCATACTGAGTAGTGTGCAAGTGTGCAACTGTGTGCATGTGTGCACCTGTGCACGTGTGCATGTGTGCATGTGTGCACATGTGCATGTGTGCACCTGTGCACGTGTGCATGTGTGCACGTGTGCATGTGTGCACCTGTGCATGTGTGTACGTTTACATGTGTGCATGTGTGCACGTGTGCACGTGTGCATGTGTGCATCACTGGTAACATTGTGTAGACATTGTAAACTGTGTTTCCTGTTTCCTTCCCACAGGTTCTGGTGCTGCTCTGGTGTCATGCAGCAGGGAACCTGAATCAGGTGCCACGGGTACTGATAATGATGACATCTGTGTAATGGCACAGGAAGGTGTGCCAGGGTCCATCATTGGTCAGCCAATTGACAGTACACAGCTGTCAACCCCATCAATGTGCACAGTCATCCTGCCAATACATCCTTTGTCACCAATGTCCCTAGGTGATGGACAGGATACAGTGGGCATTGACCAGGGTAATGTGGTATCTGTGGCACATGCTTCCCCATGCAGCAGCCATGGGCATGGCCCTGAGATGGTACCACACAGACAGATGTCCAGGGGTTCTCGTAGGAGCATCTGTGGGCGTACTGCCCCTGTCAGACGTGCCCACAGAGGTCTTACAACCTCAGCTATGTTTTGGGCTGTCATGCAGGCACAGTCACGTATGGAACAGTACACCAAACAGGGTCTGAGGGAGCTGACAGCATGTCGCACAGCCATGAGTGACAGTATGCGTGACATTGCGGCTGCCATCCGTAATTTCACCGATGTCATAGACAGATGTTGTGGAGACATATTAGATCAGTTACACAACTACATGTCCATGAGCCAGGGCAATGGTGGACGGTTGAGGCGTTGCCGTGGGCGTATGACAGAAACAACAGCAGCTAGCAGTCATCGCGGATGACAACAGGGCCGCGGCTGCCCCCATAGTGCCAGCAGCAGCCCCAGTGATGCTGGGTCTGTGCTGTCATCAGACCGCCCCAGGAGACCATGTGCACATGGCTCTGGACAGGCCCAACAGGGATCTGTGTCCAGTCAACGAACACCTGCTTCTGATGACAGTACCCAGTCTGGATTAGTTCCGGATACGGTCCGTAGCACCCCTACAAGGCACAGGTACTGTGTCCGTGGCCAGAGACACTGATCTGTATGACCTGGCAGGTACAGTCTGTGGCTGTCCACAAACACCGGTATATGGCAGCCGTGAGGTGGAACTGTGTGCATCCATACACACATGCGAATTGGCAACACCTAGGGCTACCGCATACATGCACACAGTGCATCAACATTGCCCCACCTTGTACTGCTGTCCCTCACCAACACACATACACATACATGTCAATTGGTGGTATCAGTGGCAGACCCAGGCATACCAAGCTCACACCCTGTGCATATGATGAAACTGTGCCACCTCCTGCAATCTGTAACATCAGTGCAGGTACAGGTTAACATGTTGCTGATGCACAGGGTGACTACATAGATGTGTAGTAATAGTATCATGTTGTTAACAGTATAGTGTGCTGATATAATTGTGGGTATATCCCAGCATGCCTGATGCAGTAAGGGTATGATTGTCTTGTACTGTTTTCTACACCCATGGTAAGCACCATAGTGGATCATCTGCACATATGTGCATACTGGTGGTAAGGATGTCAACAGAAGGCCACATACATAGGTAGCACAGGGGATAAGGTAATGAAAGTACTGATACGCAATAATGGACATGTAAACTGAAAGTGGCATGTTGCCCACACTGGACTCTGCAATGCGGATGTTTGAGGATGTTGATATGTGTGCAGTACTACACGACTGGTAGAGGACACACAGGAGCACCTTAGCACTGCAAGCTCACATCTCATACCATGCTAGACAGCCCCAACACACAAAACTAACTTTCACAGTAGGGAGAGTCCCCATAAATGTCAGGGATACTGTGGTGGCAGGACAGGTGGCATACATCCTACTAAGTATGGAACCACTGAGTGAAGGCTCAGTGTCTGTTATTTGACATGTGTATTACTGCAGGTATGAGCACCTGGGTTTCCATCCGGTTATTGTACATCCTGACGGTACATGGTCTGTACACTTGTGTGCGATGAGACTGGACCCTGGCCATCTGACCTGTGTATTTCCATGTACATGTGTATAGCGCCTGCATATTTGCACTGTTACCTACTGGAAGTGGTGCAGCTTGTTTGTTGTACAATGGACTACATGCAGCCCTGCTTACTGTAGCTTTGTTTGCATGCATGTTTGCTTGCAGTTACCCTGGAACACTGATTCCACCTGCAATGCAGATTTACGGAGCTTCTGTGGATTCCTAGTGACATCTGCATAGCTTACTATATGTATGTCCATGTCTCACTTGACAGAACGTCACTGTTTGTCCTGTTCACATGTACGTTGCCTGTGACACATTGCATATGACTTACCTGGCATTTGGCCACGTGAGCAGTCATATATGCCAGTAATAACTAACCACAGGCACTACACCCTCACATACTCACCTTCTGTACCTTGTTCCCCATTGGCCCTATGTGCTGTTAATCACCATGGCAATCACAATACTATGGTAGCATGTGCAAAGGTCACTTGTCAGTCACCTCTATGGTACAGTTGTGGAATATGTGAGTCATGTGGCAATGTCACAGCTGCCACATGTACACAGTCAACCCTCTCCCCTACACACGGATGTACAACACATGTGTGTGATGCAACCACATAGCCAAACTGGGGACTAAGCACTCTGAACCCAGTACTGGCATAACCTGTCAGGTGGCATGAAATACTACAGTGACTGCAATACCAGTCTGATGTAGACCTACACTGACAGCAATCCAAACACATGAACACACTGGGGCATTCTTGGAGCCTCAGAATAGCATCCTGCCTGAGCAGCAGACACCTCTGCAGCTGGCACATAGGCATACGTTAAGCCGGAACACAGCACGTGCAACACATAGCACACAAATCCTGTGTGCCAAACAGTCACAGCCTGCATGGCTAGACAACACACCTGCTACAGTTGTGTTAGGTACCTTTATTGTCCAGTACAGTGAGGTCCCGCTCACCAGGCTGGACAAGGTGAAGGTCACAGTGATATGCCCATGGGGCACTATGGTCCACCACATAACACAAGCATAGAGGTCAGTCAGAGGCATGGACACATATGACTCAGTCATTGTCCGTGCCACTATGGCTGACCTGTGATGTACCTCCCTAGACTACATGATAGGGAACATAGAAGGGCTCTCTGAGCATGTGGCACAGGCTGGTATGACCCTGACCTTAGTTGGCATCATACCCTCACCAAGAATGCTGAAGTATTACTGAATGCTGATGAATTACTGTAGCTACAACACCCTAGCTGAAAGGTTCCTAGCATGCAGTCACTGGATTGCTATGGAACAACTTGTTACCACTCCCACAACAGGTGAAAACATGCAGCACCTGTTCCTTAACAACATGTAGACTATATGCCCCAGACCAGATGTGTATCCCTTGCAGCTAGGATGATACCATATACAACTCACACTGTATATACACATACCACATGCAGCACCCTCACAGAAAACCACAGTCATAATGTTATCCAGTGCAGATACCATGTATTCACATGTGGCAGGCGTCAGACATGGAAACTATTGAAGGTCACAGGTATATATGTGTATTTGGCACACACATACATCATATGTATGCATTGCCATTACTGGTTTAATCGATCTCATGCATTATTGTGAACAACAACCCACACACATGGGCATTCTGTGTGACAAAAACACACATGGCATTTGTGGAATTCAAAGCCATAACTAAATGTGCTATGACAGTAGTGAGAGACACTGTAGCAGAGCATGCATTACTGGGAGATTTGTCCTCTTCTGCTGTACTTGTAGGGTGCTGACATCATCTCTGTGTAGAGATTGGAATATGCAGCAGCTGGTGTGTTGTACTGGTTGCCAAAAGGGTCAGTATTTTCACACAACCTATTTCCACCCCCCCCCCCACACACACACACACACAGACACTTGCAGGATTTAAACCCCTACTTAACTATGTTACAACACTAGTACAAGACGCAGTAGTCAAGTGCGCTATTTGCATTACTGGGAGGTTTCTCTTCTCCGGCTGTACTTATAGGGTGCTGACATCATCAGTGTTTAGAAAGGGGAATGTGCATCATGTAGTGCGTTCTCCTAGTTGCCAAAAGGGGCATTTTCTTCTCACAGAATTGCACACACACTAACCCCCCTCACTCAAACTGAGAATTTGCAGGATTACAAACCCCTACCTAACTATGCCATGACACTCGAGACGGACGCATTAGCGGAGAGCGTTATTCGCATTACTGGGAGGTTTTCTTCTCCTGCTTTACTTATAGGGTGCTGACATCATCAGTGTTTAGAAAGGGGAATGTGCATCCTGTAGTGTGTTCTCCTAGTTGCCAAAAGGGACATTTCTCTCACACAGAATTGCACACACACTAACCCCCCTCACCAATACACACACACTGAGGATTTGCAGGATTCAAACCTCTACCGAACTACGTTATGACATTCACGACAGACACATTAGTAGAGCACGCTGTTCACATTACTGGGAGGGTTTCCTTCTCCTGCTGTACTTATAGGGTGCTGACATCATCAGTGTTTAGAAAGGGGAATGTGCATCCTGTAGTGTGTTCTCCTAGATGCCAAAAGGGACATTTCTCTCACACAAAATTGCACACACACTAACCCCCCCTTACCCAAGGTGGGCATTTGCAGGATTCAAACCCCTACCTTGGTTATAACACTCGAGACGGACACATTAGCAGAGTGTGCTATTTGCATTATTGGGAGGTTTCCCTTCTCCTGCTTTACTTATAGGGTGCTGACATCATCAGTAGAAAGGGGAATGTGCATCCTGTAGTGTGTTCTCCTAGTTGCCAAAAGGGACATTTCTCTCACCCAAACACACACACTAAGTGTTTGCAGGATTCAAACCCCTACCTAGTTTTGTTTTGACACACGAGACAGACGCATTAGCGGAGCACGCTATTTGCATTATTGGGAGGGTTTCTTTCTTCTGCTGTACTTATAGGATGCTGACATCATCAGTGTTTAGAAAGGGGAATGTGCATCCTGTTGTGTGTTCTCCTAGTTGCCAAAAGGGACATTTCTCTCACACAGAATTGAACACACACCAACCCTGCTCACCCACTGAGCATTTGCAAGATTCAAACCCCTACCTAACTGTATTATGACACTTGAAGGAGACACATTAGCAGAGCGCACTATCCGAATTACTGAGCATCTATTCTGCACCTGCAGTATTTATAGGGTGCTGACATCATTATTTATACAGAGGTATGTACATTCATTACTACCTGTCAGGTGGGGGATAGCATATATATGCTTTTGCAGCCACCTACTTCAGGGTCAGATATGCACATCAGCACTGGCAGGTTATGTTTTATACCATGCTTCATGACCACAGGACCTGTAACACACAACACAACCAATTCAGACCACCCCTCCCACATCCAGGACACACACTTTGCTTCCCTGGGAACAGTGCCAAGATATGAAGGTGTTCACATACAACATTCCAGTTGTTAACGTCAGGTACAGGTATATTGTGTGTGGGAACTACTCAGGCCTCTACAACATTACCCTACAGCCACTACAATTTGTGAGTCCATGTGCTATGGCAGGACCACTCAACACAGCCACAAGGGGGAATACGTATTGCACCTGACCATCTGCAACATGGGTACTCACTGTTCCACACCAGAGGTAGACCACCATTGTTGATATCTGACCATACCCACCTTTCCCTGGACATCCATATCCCATCCCCACCTCCAGGCAAGGGTGTCACTGCAAACAAAGTGTATTTATCAAAAGCAGACTTTGCACTTGTGAAGACTGGGGTGGAAGACTTCAAAAGACCCATGCTGGGGGAGTATACAGGCCACTCTGCATAATCCTTGACAATTGCATTCTATGAGCATGTGGAAGGTTTGCATTGATCATGCTATCCCAAATATACCCATGACTCCTCCACAACAGGACACCTGTCAGGTGTACACCAGCCATATATGAGCTGTCTAACAGACGGAGTGAGCTAATACATTGCAGAGCAGTAGCCCACAGAGGGAGGACATCTCTGAACAGTACTGGCACGACACTTCAATCTCTCATAATCATCACGACAAAGTGTTGACAGTGAAATCATCCAGACACTGCAGATAAGGCTCCCCTCAGTCTGTTATTGATGCCCACTTACTGTTAGAGTTCCTCACCAACCCTCTTCCAGCACACACCAGCCACATGGATGTGGCATAGCAAATTCAACCCCTGGGATCACCACTGTGTCCCTGCTTGACAGAGGCACAGCACACTAGGCTCAAACGGTGCCTTATGTGACCTACTTTACAGTGGCACAGTAGCCTACTGTACTGGGGAGGCAGACGCCAAGCACACTCTGGCTAAGCTTTCATTCTCTAGGGCAAACAGCCTAGTATTGACCTCTACACCCATATGTTTAATTATCAGATGCACAATATTTGTTGTTGATAGACTGTTTGCAGGTCTTTATTTCCATAGCATTCCCTGTTTCTTTGAACAACTTGTGTATCTGTGGAAGATGTTTGAGTATGAGAGGGATCCACTATATCACTTATGTCTCTGTAGTCATTTAACTGTGTGCACTGGGCAGATTGCTGTAATGTGGTTGGTTCCTGGAATAACACGTACAAATACCAGATATGTGTGGCCAACTGCTAAACTGAGATATGGCCTAAGTGTGTGAGCATGCCCAGTTCAGGCTTTCCATGGCATGTTGTCTGACATATGTCTCATTTATCAAAGTGTGCGAGCATGCCCAGTGTGAGCTTTCCATATGTTGAACTCTGCAGTCCACCACATTTGTGGATGAGTGTGAACTTCAACAATATCTCACGTTAATGGTTGTGTGTTGGGTGTCATGTTGTGTACTTACTGGCCAACTGCTTTGTGTCTGAACACAACAGGGATTATACTGTGCCTGCAGGGTTTGCATGGGATACTTTGCATACAGTTGTCAGCATCCTTTCATACTGACCTAACACTGTAGTACCATATAGTGTACTGGTTCAGTACTTTCACTGTGGTGGACAGTATCCTGGGCTTTAGTCCTATCACTGCTTTAAATTTTCATAGTGAGCACAACAGACTGGTTAGGGGCCAGTTGTGCACATATGACCATGTTGCATTATGTTCAGATATGGAATACTTAAACCAGGCTTGTCCAACATTGGTAGTGTATTCCACAACATAGGTGGACATTGGCAAACTCTACCGATGTGCCCTAGGCCATTTCTAATGCTAGTCAGAGAATGTGTTTGTCCTTCGACACACATTGTAACTGGAGTTTGCCATGACATATGTCATGGTTAGTATACTGTGCCTCCGTCTACCCGTGACATAACAGTGATACCCAGGGTAAACCCACCATCTCCCATCCACTCATCAAGATTCCTCTTGAGGAGAGTCGATGAGTGACTCTCTGGTTACCTGTACTGGGAGTTTACTCAAGAGTGGGGGTGGCTTCTGTGTTATGGATCATTCAGTACAGCTTGTCCTATGTATGTCAGTGCTGGGGTTCAGGTCTCTCATGTGCATAGCTCACTGCCATTCAGATTGTACAAGGTGCAGCATGTTCATTGATTCCAGCTTGGACATGGCTTTATACATCAGGCACAGCTTGCCTCTGGGCAGGCAGTATGGCAGTGTGTGGAGCTGCAGTTTGTTTAATCAGGCAACACATGGCATCTGTTCAAGCTCTTTGATACTCCTGGTGAGGTACTTTTGGGGTCTTTTCAGTTGATGGAGGTGTCTGCTGAGGTACATCCCACAGGGGCCACTGTAGTCAATTGTGACGCTGATGAAGGATGACTGCAGAGCCACAATGACCTCCCCTGATCTAGATCTGACTACCTTCATGATTAGGTGGGTATATGGTATGTTTCTGTAACCACTACAGCCACATGCTTGTCCAATGCAAGATATCTATCAACTTGTGTCCCCAGGTCTCTTATTACATCTTAAGTACTTAATGGGTTAACACCTATGTAGTAATTGGTGGGCACTTACTGTATATCCACAGGGGTTAACTATACACTTTTCTGCAATTAGCTTGCTGACATGGCTATGGCACCAGTTGTCTGTTTCTATGTGGCCCTTTTGTGGGATGCTTGTGTCAGCTGGAGAGTCAGATATGGTGGCCAGTTTGTAGTCCTCTGCAAACTTGTTCAGACACAGTCCTTCCATGTTGGCTTGTACCTATGGAACATATATACCAAACAAGGGAGGTCCCAGGACCGAGCCTTGTGGGATGCCAGTTGTATCTGGTTTGTAGTCTGACATGGCTGCAGCATTTCTGACCATGTCAGTTCTGTCGTTGGTCTGGTTTGCAACCCCTCTACTGACATAGGAGTTTATATTTAAGCTGGTAAGCTTATCTATAATGAACATGTGGGGTATTGTATGGAAGCCTTTTGCAAGGTCCAGCTAGGCTGTGTGAACCACATTCCCCTCATCAATGACCTTAATGACTGTTTCAAATGAGTCAAACATGTTTAAGGGGCAGGATCTGCACTTAAGAAAGCCACACTGGGTAGGGTCCAGTGTCAGTAGGTCCCCAATATCTTTATGTCTGAGGTACATGCTGATCCTTTCCATAACTTTGCAGACCAAGCTTGTCAGGATTCTGGGGTGGTAGTTTTCAGTATCCATTCAGGCAACACCTTTGTGGAGAAGGACCACTGTTGTTGTACACTGCTCTTTGGGTACATATCCTGTGGTAAGGCTAACATTGAGCAGTAGTGTTATTTGGCGTTCCATTCTTCTTGGAGTCCATGTTGGACTCAGCCCAGGACACCATCTCGTACTATTGATGCTGTGTGTTTTACTTTGTAGATGCTGGCTGTTACCTCAGCATCTACAATGTCAGGGGACCAGCACTCTGCTGGGATAGATATTTGGCATTTTGGGGAGGGGGGGTTTGCACTGCACCTGTCAGGTTGGATGTTGGCAATATGTGTGTGTGTTTGATATGTTGTTTGTAATATTTGAGTGATTCAGAGCATATCTATGAATTCCCAACAAGGTTCCTACCATCAGTTAAGAAAGCCTTGTGATTATCCTTAGTGTCCTGTACAATTTGTATCTTCATAGGTTCATAGGTTCATACTAGGCTATCAGCCCTAGGGCATTTATAAGCCTAGCCAGAGTGTGTGTGGCTTTCGCCACCCCTTGCTATGTGAATATTATGGCCATTTAGGATTTACTTTACTGTGCCTCTGTCTGGATGTGACACAGTGAAGACCCCCAGTGTACATCTACGATCACCCATCCACTTGGCAAGATTCCTGTTGAAGAGAGTCAGTGAGGGGCTCTGCCTAACATGGAGTGGGATTCTGTTCCAGGGTGTAGGGAGCCTCTGGGTTATGTATCTGTCCCTCCAGCACATCCTATTTCATTATGTGTTGAGGTTGACATCTCTCACTCTCACAGCTCTGATGGATTTGGGTTTTCTGGGGTGGAGCATGTCCATTAATCCTGTGTTGGACATGGCCTTGTACAACAGGCATACAACACCTCTGCATAGGCAGTATGTGACTGCATACAGCTGGGGTGTCTACAGCCAGGCAGCATATGACATATATTTGAGACCCTTTATCCTCTTGGTGAGGTACCTTTGAGGTCTTTCTAACTGCTGCAGGTGAGGCATTGTACTAAATTATGGGCCTGATAAGAGTATAGGGGCACAATGACCTCTGTTGACGTAGATGTGAATCCTTTCATGATAAGGTGGCCAATATAGATGGTCTTCCTAGCCACGTTGGCAATGTGAGTGTCACATGACAGGTTACTGTCCACTTGTGTCCCTAGGTCCCTGATTACTCCTTCCATACATAATGGATTACCACCTATGTGGTAATTTCTGAGTACCTTGTTTGGTATTTGTTGAGACATTCATACTGTCCAGTGTCTTCAGGAAGGCTGAGTGGGGTTCCTGTGTGTGAGAGTGTGGTCTGTAGCATGCTACAGACTGTACAGCAGTTTTGCCTACGGTTAGTTGCACATGGGTGGTCTCCGATGCTTTGTGGATTGTCAGTTACCTGGACGTGTGGGTATCTTTGCTGAATATGGATACTCCCCCTCCTTTTATGGTTTGGTCCAGGTTTTGGGGCCATAACGCATGATATGAGGTATAACCTGGTAGTGCTGGTGTGCTGTCAGGAGCCTTGCTGCAAGTTTCTGTCACTGCATGGACATCGATGTTCTCCATACTGGGGAGGGCCTCGGGAGCATGCATGTTGAGGTTTACATGTCTGGCATTGGGCAGCATTACCCTTATGTTTCTTTCCACTTATGTTTTCTAGGGAGGTGGGTTAGTCTTTTCAGCCTTGCCTACAAAAGGCTCTATGGAGGTGGCAAGAGCCTTATCCAATATCCAGACGCCCAGGGGTAACAGGTGCAAGCCATCCCTGGCACAGCAGCGTGGCTTGTCAAGCATGACATCCCAAGCAGACAGACATTGGATCCCCTTGGAATGACACCAGTAATTGTGCCACTTGTTAAAGCTGATCATTCTGTGTTTGTACTGTGGCATCATTCTTGGTGAGGCTAGGATGCTGCACAAGGTCAGTGTCATACCGGTCTGGACTACATAATCAGAGAGCTCATCTATGTCTCTTTTCATGTAGTCTGGTGAGGTACATCTCAGGTCATTCACACCAGCATGGACAATGACTGCATCATATTTCTACTTGCTTTGGGGTGACCTGCGTACTTGTGTTATGTGGCATATTGTAGCAGCCTACAGGCAGCTTACTGTACCCTTTCCCTTGTTCAGTCTGGTGAGCGGGACAGCAGTGTGTCTGACTATGGAGTCACCTATTACAACTGTATCAGGCATGTTGTTTCTACTTCTGGCCTGTGACTGTTTGGCACACCAGCTTTGTGTACTATGTGTTGCATGTGCTATGTTTGGAGGTAGTGGTTGCTTGGGTGTCTACTTTGGAGGCCTCTGTTGATGTGGTGTGTTTGTAATTAGAGCCTCCAGGAATGTTTTTCTGTGTTTATGTCTTTAGTTTGCAGTTGTGATAGGTCTATGTGAGACTGGGTTTGTGGTGTGTGTGGTTACCTTCTCCTCCTGACTAGTTTTGACAGTGCTGAGTTGAGAGAGCTCAGCCTCCGGTTTGGATAAATGGTTGCATCTCTCACATATATTTGTATTTCTTGGGGGGAGGTGAGGGTTGTCTTTGTACATGGGGCAGGTGTAACATTGCCTCAAGATTCACAGATTCAACTTGTTGTAGCTGGCCTTAGTGGATTGTATGAGTGGACATATTTTATTGCCATACTACTGATCAGAGATTACTTCCCTTTTTAGGTTTGCTCTATCATGTAGTAGCTTCAACATTCTCTTGCGTGGTTTGGTAATGGCTGGGGTCCACCATGCCAGATACCTGCGTGTATGGCATTGTGTCTTGGTTTTATTTGGGATTGCATAATCCATGCATTCCTGGCAGTGTTCATGGAATGCCTGTATAACAGGTTCTGAGGTGTGGCCCATATTTTGCACCTGCACAGGGCCTTTAATGGATTCCACATCAGTTTGGAGGAGTGCAACATTTGCTTTACACATGTTTTTCACTGTGGTTTTCTGGCCAGGGACTGTGGTCAGGATGTGTATATCCGTGTGATTACTCTATGGTCTGATCTTACCAGTGAGGGATACACTTCTCATCTTGCCATCCAGTACCCATGTTGCTGATTATCACATCCAGTGTGCTTACCCCTCTTGTGGGAGTGGTACGTTGTTCCTGAGCATTTTGGTTTATGGATTCTAGGAACCTTTGTCCTAGGGTGTTGGAGCTAGAATAATGCTCCCAGTCTATGTTTGGGTATTTTCAGTCACCCAATATAATGTGGTTTGGAGGGCTTGATATATTCATGTATTCCAACATAGGCCAAGTGCAGCTCCTGGTGTTAGGATGGTAGTCTGTAGCAGGCTATAAACTGGGAGGCAGTTTTAGCCACTGTTACTTGACCATGGCTAGTCCATGCTGCTTCTTGTTGTGGTACCAACATAGGGGTGTGGTTATCCTTGACAATTATTGCTAGTCACCCTCCTTTTGTAGCTTGTTCCATGTTTTGAGGCTGTACAGCACAGTATGAGGTGTAACCTGGTAGTGTTAGGGTGCTGTTGTGAGCCTTGACCCATTTTTCTGTTACAGGACAGATATCAACATTCTCCATACTGGGGGAGTTTAGACTGCATGCATCTTGCTGTTTAGACTTCTGGCATTGGGTAGCATTACATCTAGGTTCTTATCCCTTGTGAT
Source organism: Protopterus annectens (assembly GCF_019279795.1). Taxonomy (NCBI): domain Eukaryota; kingdom Metazoa; phylum Chordata; order Ceratodontiformes; family Protopteridae; genus Protopterus; species Protopterus annectens. The sequence continues at coordinate 112,994,770 of NC_056741.1, read as the reverse complement.
ACCTATGGAGGTGGGTTTGTGTTTTGAGCCTTACCTAATCAAGGCATGCTGTGGGTAACAACAGCCTTTGCCAGTATCAATAAGGCCAGGACTGATATGTGCACGCCACCCCTAGCAGGTGGAGCATCATGTCATGCTCAGCATGTCATCCCAGGCTGGCACACATTGGACCCCCTTTGACTAACAGCAATACTTCAGCCAATTATTGCAATTGATCATCTCATCTTCATATTGTGGCATCATGCTTGGTGAGGGTAGGATGTTAGTCAGGGTCATCAAGTTTGCATATACTACATGGTGTTACATTGCTTAACACATGGCAATCATGCCTCAGGTGGTGCTGCAGGGCTGCCTCTGTTGGATGCACATACAACACTCCCTGTACACGTTTGAGAGCAGGTTATGTCATTTTAGGCATCCCTGTTATTATATGAGTGAGTCAGAGAGGGGTATCATTCCCAGGGTTCCTACTGAGCCAGTGTATGTGCTATGCATTGCCTCTTTGCCAAGGCCAGGGCATACTGGGCACGCCTCCTTCTGCCTACTGGGGCAGGCTCAGGTAGTTCCTCCTCCGAGTCACACTCTGCCTGTGATGGCCTTGGCAATGGTGGGGGGCTGTTTGGCCCGGCCCTATGCTGGTCCTGCTGCAGCTGTTTTCACAGGATCATATTATGTAGCATAGCACATACCATGTCAATTTGGGTACATGTAGTTGGTGAGTACTGCAAGGCTCCACCAGATGTATCCAGACACCGGAACCGTGACTTGAGCAGCCCAAACTGACGTCCATTACATTACGTGTTTGTGCATGTGCTTCATTATGGTGTTCCTGTTCAGGTGTGTGTGCGTTTCTGATGGGTGTCATCAGCCACAGCTCCAGTGCATAACCTGCATCCCCCACTAGGTGACCATGTGGGATGTCCCCATTGGCAAATGTCTGGTACAGCTGCGTCAAATGCTAGATATGGGAATCATGGTAGCTCCAAGGGCAGCCAGCACACACATTCATTATTATGCCCTGGGCATCACACATGACCTGGCAGTTGATGGAGGGGAAGCCCTTGCAGTTTATGTAGGCCCTACCCCACTCACCAGCTGGTGCTTTGATGCGTATGTGCGTGCAGTCTATTGTACCCACTACCTCAGGGTATTCCGCTATTTGCTGGAAGAGACGCATATTGCTGGCCAATACCTCACGGGCATTGGGGAAATATACATGATCACCAACATGTGCTGACATGGCATCCAGGAACTGGTGCAGTACCCTGGAGGCTGATGCCTGTGATATCCCCATCATATCACCAGTTGGTCTCTGGAAGGTACCTGTTGCTAGTATTCTTAGGCCAACACATACCTTGTTTTCCACTGGGATGGGTTCACCTCTGTTGGTTCTGTGTGTGAGGCGTGGCCTGCACAGCTCGACAATTTGCTGCAGGAGGTCTCTGTCCACTCTATAGAGCTCCACTATCTCTAGCTCATGTAACCCATGGTAGGTGACCCTGGGCCTGTACACTCTTCTCCGTCTCCTCACTGTGGGTTGTCTAGCACCATTTGCATTGTCACCACCCTCAGCAAGTCCCCTATGTCTCCTTATGACATCTATGGCACCCCCTAGCATTTCTGCTCTGAGTTAAGCTTTTTCAGTTTTTACTTCTAATAGCTTACTCCTGTCTTGCAGTGTCTCTTGAGAGAAACATCCTGCACTGCTATTTGCAGAGTTTTAAGTGCTGGGCTGGGCTACTATTCTGCCTGTGTAATTGCCTGCTTCTAATTGTTTTCATCTGCTAGCTCCAGCAGTATTCCCTGCTAGCTTCCTACTAATTCTGTTGCTTCCTTTTTCCTTTCTGTTTCCTCAGGGGGGAGCAACGTGCATACCAGCGGAAACACGCGCACAGTGGCTTACACACGAGCACACATGCTTACACAGTTTAGAATCTACTTATTCGGGTTAAAACATGTGCACACCAGTGCAAACAGTCTTACAAGTCTGCCAACAGGCTCCCACATGCTCAGTCTGCCTTACACGTGTGCACACTGCCCTACTCATGCCTCATGGCACGCACACATGCGCATGCACGCCCAGCAAGAAACTTTGGTGTTGGCAACAGTGTACACCTTCCATGTCTTGACTTTCCCATGCTTATCTTGTGGCACTCCTCTTTCCATGATATGTGTCTGACATCTGTCACGTAACACTGACCTCCAATGAACTGCATTTCTTTCTGCCATTCCCCCCTGTGATGTCACCTATCTCCTACTCTGTTCCTCCTTCTTATGTAACTCTTACACTACTCGGAATGTGCTCATTTGATAGGTGACAGTGGGATTCAGTATCCTAACACTCATTTACATCAGATTGCCTACTAATGCTTAGTTACATGTCTTAGACTCAGCTTCCCCCCTTAGCAACCACTACACGGTGGCCATGTTGTTCTTGGTCTGCTGGTCCCTGCATTGTAAATCCATGTATTGCATAAAACCCACATTTGTGGGTTTATAACCTTCATTTTTATGCTTTATATAGCGCAGCCCATTAGCGCGGGGCTGCGCTGCATTTAAACATCGGCGATCGCCAAAAAAAAAATTATTTCTCATATTTGCATCGGGGTATCTTGCCAATGGCCACATATTTGGCCATTGGCATGCTGCCTGACACATATGCACCCTTTATTTGGAGCTGACGTGGCTCCATTATGTTATTTGCAGAAACGTACTCAGTTGTCAACTGAGTATATTTCTGCAGCTAACACGACTCTTACACGGGCTGGTTTGAGCTTCGTGGATCGCTACTCTACCTAATTTGCATGCCTTTCGGCTGCAAGTGAGGTGATTAGCATATCCACGCCCAGTCCGTGTAAGAGACATTTTAGCTGGTCTCTTACACAAAATTTCGGGCTGTTCCTGGATCGCGAGGGCTGCATGGAGTCTTACACTACTCTTAGACTCCGTGCAAGCCTTCGTGAATCCTGCCCACTATCTAACTGACTTCTTCAGAAACACATAACTAAATCCACACAAGTTGCTTAAAATAACACAGTCAGTTTAAAAAGTACCAATTGCATTCTTAGATCAATTTAATAGAACAACAGCTTTTAAAGTGAAAACCTTCAGTAAAAAGCAAACCATAAAACCAAAAATAACAATAAAAAATGCTTCTTTATGTGCCTTAAATACTGTCCATAATGTAAATTAAACCATTTGAAAATATTTTCATTGATGGTGACTTTCCTATTCTTTAAAATACATTTGATGTTAACTGTGTTATTTAATCCAGGAGGAATATAGGGGGAATATATGGGAGAATTGTGGAGGATTCTCGACCACGTTTGACCCACTGGTTAACAAAAACTGCCAATGGATGGCTTTTAGAACCACTGGCCAATATGATAGGCCTAAAAGCTGGTGCAGTGATACTTTTCTGCACCTCAGGTATTCCAAAAATAGTAGGCACAATGGGGTTAGTATGGAATAATAATTCATAGGTGTCCAGGCTAATGTGTTGACTTGTAACATATTCTCCCAAGTAGGAATCAGTCCTACTATAAGATATATTAATGTGGTTCATAGAAACCTGTGCATACAGGTCTTCATCAAACAAAATATTATACATGTTAGAATAGTCTTCGGTATTATAGAGGGTCATCCCTCCCCACTTGTCGGGTGCCATACTACATATAGTTGAATACCCCCTCAATTGATTCAGTAAGGATTTTTCCTCCTTAGTTAAATTACTGTGGAAATTTTCTTTATCCATCCAAAAATTGTAACTGTCCTCCATTACTATTTTTTCAAAAGTACCCACTAATGGGTGAAGGGGTGGATTAAAAATACTTCTCTTCCTAAGTATTCCTTGAAAACTGTTGGTGACCATCTCAGATCCATTCCCCTGCTTTGAGAAAAAAATAGTGAGGTTCAATTTCTGAATGAACAAATTAATTTCTGTTAAACTCTCTGCTATATCTACCCTTCTCCTGGGTACAAATTTAAAACCTTTTAAAAATAAAGTAAAATAAAAAAATTTAGTGATGACCTTGTCACTGTAGTTATAAATGTTGTACCCTTTGTAAGTATGTAAGATTGGATCACCAGTATTGATTAATTCCTGTTCTTCCCCTTCCCCCAATGGAAATATAATGGAAATATAATTTATGTGATGGACCGGTGTAACTGGGATGATAATTCTATTTCTCTGTTTTCCTGTTCACTAATCTTTCCGAGCATCTGGGCAATGGAAAATCCTGATGAAAACTATCAGAAATGTTGCCGTCCTGTTCAAAAGGACAGTGGCTACCTGTGGCCCCCTGAACATTACCTCCCAAATCACCTGTCCTGATGTATTCACAGTGTACCGTAACCCTGTAATGTTTGAATCCTGCAGGCTTGGGTAGTATACGGGAAATGGGATACATTGTATTGTTTTTATACTGTTGAATATCACTGTCCAATTTACATTTCTTTTTGTGGAATATTGTATTGCATCTTTTCTCCACTTTCTCAAAGACCGGTTCATAAAGCCCTTTGTATTTGTCAAACAATAGATCTGTTATTATGCACCTGTTTAACTCTTCCATCTCCTGGCTGAGGATATCCCTCATTGTTTTTCTGGAGTGTACTACCTTATCTAAAAATTCTAAACCCCACTGATCAAACATGTGAATGAAATAATTTACAATATCTTTATTGTAAATCAAGCCAAAAGGACATTTATATACCCGTAAACCCTGCAAGATAATTTTCAATTTTATACATTCTTTTAAATAAGAAATCTCAATTTATACACTCTTATACTTGAACAATCTTTCTTCTAAATAAAAAGACATGTCTCTTAGAGAGACTCAAAATGGTCGTTACAATCACAGTCTACAATGGCCGCATTTGACTGTTCTAAACATTCCTGTACTTGAAAAAGTAAGGTTTATTCATAAAATTAAAAAGTCTGAAATCATTAACAGTTTCCCCCTTATTCGACTCATTACTGATCTCGTTTGTGACCGCAACCTGCATGGACATGATTACAGTATTCAAAGTCTTAGGTCTCATGTCAGGCCTAAAAAAGTGAACAGCACATTCATTTTCTTTGTGACTCTTGTTACCATGGTGTGTTGAGGCTTTTTTGCTTCTCTCCAAACCATTTCCTGATTCATGAAATCCATTATAGGTTCATAGGTCCATAGGTAAGTACTAGGCTATCTGCCCAAAGGCATTTATAAGCCTAGCCAGAATGTGTTGGCTTTCACCGCCCATTTAGATTAGTTCCTTGTGCCTCTGTCCAGCAGAGCCACTGAAGTGACCCCCGGGATAAACTTTCTGCTTCCCATCCATTTGTCAAGGTTTCTCTTGAAGAGTGTTAGAGAGGAGCTCTGCCTAATGTAGATTGGAATCTTGCTCCAAAGCATGGGAAGTCTCTGGGACAAGAATCTATCCCTCCAGCATGTCCTATTTGTTGTTGTGGTGAGGTTTAGATCCCTAGAGCATGTGGCTTGACGGGATAAGCTTTTCTTTAGGTGGAGCATGTCCATCAGTTCTGGGTTGGACATGGCCTTGTATGTCAGGCAGAGATTACCTCTGAGTAGGCAGTATGCAACTGAGTACAGCTGGAGTTTCTTCAGTTGAGCTGCATAGGACATCTGTTTGAGGCCGGTGATCCTCTTGGTGAGGTACTTCTGTGGTCTTTCCAGCTGTTGCAGGTGTCTTGTAAGATACATCCCAAATGGGGTGTTGTACTCTATGATGGGTCTGATGAACGATGAGTAGTAGGGTGCAATGAACTCTTTTGATCTAGATACGAACCCTTTTGTGATAAGGTGGGCCACATAGAAGGATTTTCTAACCACTTTGGCAATGTGATTATCAAAGGAGAGATTACTATCTACTTTGGTCCCCAGATCCCTTATTGCATCTTCCATATTTAGGGGACTACCACCTATGTGGTAGTTTGTGGGTACTTTGTTTTTTCCAAAAGGGATAACAATGCAACTTTTTGGCATTTAGCTTGAGGCCATGATTTTGACATCAGGTATCAGTCTCAGTGATACCCTTTTGGAGGATGTCTGTGCCAGCCGGAGAATCAATTATAGTCCCTAGTTTGCAGTTGTCTGCATACTTGGTCAGCCATAGTCCTCCTGTGCTTGCCTATATCTTTGAGAAGTGTGGAGCACTAGTCACCCATGTTGGTGATGACCAGGTCCAATATGTTGTCACCTCTGGTGGGAGTGTTGACCAGTTGTCACCTCTGGTGGGAGTGTTGACCAGTTAATCCAGGGCATTTGAGTTTATAAATTCTAGGAAATGTTGGGCAAGGGAGTTAGTACTTGAGTAGTTCTCCCAGTTAATGTTTGGGTAATTGAAATCACCCAATATTAGGGTGTTTGGTAGGACCTTTATATTTCCCAGTGTTTCCATAAATGTGGAATAGGGGTCCTGGGACATGGTGGGTGATCTGTAGCAAGCTACAATTTGAATTGCAGTTTTGCCTGTTGTTAGTTGCACATGGATGATCTCTGAAGCATTGTGCTGTGCCACTAACCTGTAGGTGTGGATATCCTTGATGAATATGGATACGCCCCTGCCTTTTGTATTTCAGTCCAGGTTCTGTGGCTGTAATATATGGTATGAGTTGTAGCCTGGTAGTGCTGGGGTGCTCTCAGAAGCTTTAAACCAAGTTTCTGTTACTGCACATATATCAATTTTCTCCATACTGAGGAGTGCCTCAAGTGTGTGCATTTTGAGGTTTAGACTTCTGGCATTGAGTAGCATTACCCTCAGCTTTTTGTTACTTTTGCTATTTATGGCGGTGGGTTTGTCTTTTGAGACTTGCCTAAAAAAGGCACCATAGGGGTGGCAAGAGCCTTGGCCAGTATTCGAAAGCCTAAGGGTGACAGATGCAAGCCATCTCTAGCAAAGCAGTGTGGCTTGTCGAGCATGTCATCCCAGGCAGACAGACACTGGATCCCCTTTGAATAACACCAGAAACTTAGCCAGTTGTTGAAATTAATCATTTTTTCTTTATATCATGGTATCATTCTTGGTGAGGGCAGGATGCTACTCAGGGTCAGGGTTATACTGGCCTGGGCTACAAGATCAGAGAGCCCTTCCATGTCTCTTTTCATGTAGCCAAGGGAGTTATGGCTCAGGTCATTCACACCAACATGGACATTGACAGAGTCATATTTGTACTTATTCTGGAGTGACCCGAGTGCTTGTGTTATGTGGTGGATCCTGGCACCCAACAGGCAGCTAACAGTGACCTTCTCCTTATTCAGCCTAGTGAGTGGGATGTCAGTGTGCCTGACTATAGAGTCACCTATTACTAATATGTTGGGTATGTTATTTTGCCTTAAGGGCTGTGATTGCATGGCACACTGGTTTTGTGAAGTATGTGTTCCATGATTTGTGTTGGGGGGGTGGAGGTTGCTTGGATGTCTGCTTTGTAGGTCTCTGTTGCTTTTGCAGATTTTTATTTAGAGCCTCCGAGTATGTTTTTTTGTATTTATGTTTGTTTTTTGCCAGTGCTGGTTTATTGGGTATATGTGAGACTGGTGGTGTGATGCAAGTATTTCCCTTCTCCTCTTGACTGCCTGATCCAGTCTTGGGTTGAGAGAACTTAGCCTCCAGTTTGGCTGTATAATTGCATCTCTCACATGTATTAGTGTTTGGTGGTAGGAGAAGAGGGTTATCAGTGTACATGAGGCAGTTGTAATATTGCCTCAAAATGCCCAGATTCACCAGTTGGACTGGAGAGTACACCTGAAACTGCCCTTTGGACATGCCTGGATAGGTACAGTGAAGTGTTTTACTGTATGGCTGGTAAGGTTGAATAGAGAGCTTTGTCCTTCTGTACAGTATAGGAGGCTCTAGTGTTAGGGTTTATAAGTGCTTGCTATGAGTTTTCTGCAAGTGTTGAGCTGAGAAATGAATGGCTTAAGTGCTTAAGTTGAAAGTTTGTCTAGTTCCAAGGGAAAAATTAAAGAGGAGACTTTGTGGAGCCGGGAATAGTTATACCCTAGCTAACCAGCGCTGCCTAGTGTGCAAAACTGGGCAAATGCTGTGTTTATAGCAGGGAAATGAAAGAGATAGAAAATAGCCCAAAATGGCCAATAAACTACTAATTTCTGGGCTGAAACCACTCCTCCAGGGACAGATAGGCTGCTCAAAGCTCACCTCTCTCACAGGTGAACAGAGAAACTTCCTTCTATCCAGGTAAGGTATGGGTAAACGCACAGATTTGTAACACAGCCCTGAATTCAGCACTTAACCTGAAAACTGGACTATACTAGCTTAGAAAGGTGGGAAACAAGTATTTTTTTTTCAGAAAATAAAGCAGATACAATAAAAAAGCACTTTAAATGCACAGAAAAAGGATACTTATTGTTTTATATCTCAGATCAGAGTTGTAGTTAATGCCCCTAGTAATAAAGTAGGAAGAAACACAAATACAGTAAAAGCAGATGAATAAAGTGCATATATATATATATATATATATATATATATATATATATAAAATAGAAAATGAACAAACTGCTTTAAACAAGTTACCCAGTTAACCAGACAAAAAGCTCAAAACTGAGCCCTGCTCCATCAGTCTTCAATCAGATGAGTTCTAACTGCACACTCCTACTGCTAGGGTGCAGGGGAACCTTCTCCAAAAAAAGATGTCCTGGATCAGTGCTCAAGTTATACAAACAAAGCTAGATTCAGCAGGCCTAAATCTGGTCTATGCTACAGTAACGAGGCACACCAATTTCAGAAAGAAACAGTTCAAATAAGCAGGCAGAATGAGCCTGTGACCAGAAATTCCCAGCTCAGAAGGGCAGAATCCAGCCTCCCACAAGGGTGCAGACCACACCTTCTTAATGTAAAAGAATTGGCCCAAAGCCCAAGTGCATAAACCAGAACTAATACACTTTAGAATAACAGACACTAAGCCTTCAGTCAACAACTCCCAACTCAGAAGGATGTAAGCTACCTGTCCTGCCACAACAATGCAAACCACAAACCTTCCTAATGTGAAACAACTGGTCTGAAGCCTAAGTGCGTAATCCAAAGGCTTAGAATAACAGTTACAATTTAATCGGCTACTAACAAGCAGTAATAAATGCAGCAGAATAAATGTTATTAAGTACTTTTAAGAACAGGCAGCAAGAGCAAAATAAGTAATAAAGTAGGAAGAAACACAAACACAGTAAAAGCAGATGAATAAAGTGCAAACATTTTTTTTCTTCTCTCTGTGTTATGTAGATTGAGCTAAAGACACTAGACTGGGAGGAGTGTCACAGATCAAATATACAGTAGGGGTGGGCAATTGCAAAGCCACCAAGTATAAGAAGAAAACACCAATAGGGAGGGCAGGGTGGGGGGGAAATGGTTAACAAAATTCACTAGGGACAAGTTCCTCACATAGCTACTGTTGTTTCCTTCCTCGTTGCTTCTGGCCACATGATAAAAGTGACCTTCCTGATTGGTGTTGCCTAGGGAACCATCCAGCACTCCCTTACCACCTCCATCCTGCATTAATGGACTGGCAAATCCTTTAGATTGAATAAGCAATTCCTTCTGGGACAGTAAATCAATAAGTGTGGTTAGGTCTCCACACATCTTCCTGTGATATCTCCATTTCCTGGACCAAAGTGGGAGAAAGGTCGAACTGGTCTAAAGTGCCCATTGTATTCCTCCAACACCAAAGAAAAAAACCTGTAACCAAAACAAAAAGGTGCAACAAAGGTGCAGTCCACAAAGTAAAACACTGAAAACAAAATAAAATATACCTAGAGGAGGACAAATAGGTTTAAATTCCACACTTTAATAAATAAATTGAGTGCATTCATCCCTGACAAACCGGGGACTTCTTCATAATCTGCCAAATCATATTAAAACACTTTATATATTTATGAAACTTTTCCCATTGGTTAAGACATCACCAATCAAAGAACATCTTAATTGATTGCATGGGCTACCTGTCGATCAAGTACACATTTTGCCAGAGATTAAAAATATAACAGTAAAATAAAAAATAAAATAAAAATATAACTGTATATTTGGTTGTAAACTCACAGTTACATTTTTATACAGTACCTGTATGTCTCAGAGTACTTGACAACAGTATTTGAGCTGTCAGTCAGTCTATAATCAGATGTGGTGCTACCACCTAGATATACCATTTTAAGTCATGCTGCCTGCCACCAAGTTACTCTCCTCAATGGCTATTACTGATACTTATACTTACCTAGTGTCCTTTTGCTAAAGCCACTGTTGCCCTCAGGATTTCTGTAAAATGCAGCTCTGAATGTTCCAGAATGCTTTTTTGTCCTTGTACTCACATGCAACTGATTGTGTTACTGTCCCTAATAACAATCAATCATGACCTATATGCATTACTACTTATTTAAATCTCATTATACACTCATTAGAATGTACTGCTTCATCTGCATATCATTATGGCAATAACCCATGCCTGGGTATGGGTAATGCGGGATTTACCCACGGTTGGCATGGTCGCCCTCGGGCCCGAGGGACCAAACAAAGACAACCGTGGGTAAATCCCGCATTACCCACACCCAGAAGTGGGTTATTGCTATTATACTATGACATTATTTAAGAAAAGAAATAATTACTTTTCTTAAATAATGGCATTGTATAATGCCTCTTTGCTGCCCTTCCGCAGCTGTCTGGCATCCGCGGCAGTTCTGATGTACTGCGCATGCCTATGCAGTACATCAGAGCTGTGGCCAAAAGCAATGGAGAAAGCAAGATCTCTGTTGCTTTTTACTGTTTTGTTATGTTAAATGGGTTTAACATAGCGAGACAGATTTAAAATAAGCAACGGAGATGTCCGTTGCTTATTTTAAAGCTGTCTCGCTATGTTAAACCCATTTAACATAGTGAAACAGTAAAAAGCAACGGAGATCTTGCTTTCTCCGTTGCTTTTTTTTTAAAACCTGTCTCGCTATGTTAAATGGGTTTAACATAGTGAGACAGCTTTAAAATAAGCAACGGAGATCTCCGTTGCTTTTTTTAAACCTGTGTTGCTATGTTAAACTCTTTTAACATAGCGAGACAGTATTTTAAAAGAGACTTATACTAATGGAAAAAGTCCGGGCGACCGGACCTTTTTTCATTAATATAAGTCGATTTACAACATGCACGCTGGCCAATCAGCGTGCACGTTTTGGAATATTAATGGGGGGTCATGGTATAATATACATGTATTTGCATACTATTCTTTCCTTACTTGGCTGAGTTGCTTTGTTTTCATTCCTGCTTAAAATGAGCTACTGTTCTTGTTAATGTTCTTATTTTCTGCACATGGTCAATCCCCAGCTCTGGACAGCTGACTAAGGGATAACTAATAATATACGGATACCATACAAAATTTACAGTAAATTACATGCAAGCAGAGTTTTAAACTTCAAGCATTGGAACCAAATCAGCTCTATATGAGAATTGTGATTTCAGACTGCCCCCAGATGTCCAAGCAAATATGAATGCAGTGAAATTGGACCATCCTAATGGTATGTAGAAATGGTAAAATTCTGGAGTTTTTAATAATTTCATTTATTTAACAGGAAAGCCCATTTTCAGCAGAGGCATGGGGATAAATACTCCAGACACATGTATTTGCAATGTGGGAGGAAACCCCCCACAAATGCAGAGAGGTCATGCAGACTCCACACAGAATGCATCCCAGCTAAGAAATGAACCTGTGAACCTCTTACTCTGAAGTGGCAGCACTAACCACTGCGCCACTACACCACCCAGACAAGGCATTCTAGTAAAGAATGAAACAATGTTTAGCTTTACTTCATTATTTATACAAGTATTAATAAAACCATTCTGTTGAAAACGTGTGCTATTCATTTCATCCTATAGGATAGTTCTATAAAAAAGTGCAATTAAGGATTCAAGAAAAAAAAAAAAGAAGGTGTAACTGTAAATATACCCTGGATATTTTTTATAACCAGCATTATAAGCATCTTGAATTTGACTTCTGTCTATGAAGTTTCCTCCACAAGTATCAAAATGTTTATCTGGTCCTTGGCTAACGTCACTTCTAAAACATTAGGTGGGCTTTGTGTCTAACATCTGAAATCTACAGAGTCTGTTCCTATTAAAGTAAGATGTACTCAGGATGGAAGAATCGCTATAAGCTTATAGAAACAGGATCATTGTTTTCTTTGATGTTTTTCACTAAAGGGAAATATAAATTAATCTGTAGGCAAAAGCCCCCATCCCACCTTCCAGGAGGCAATGGTAAACTTATAATTTTGGTTCTTTTTTTTTCTTTGGGATTTGAACTGATGGATAACCTTGCAATATCAGTGCAAACAAAGTGTATTCATAAACATTTTTTTATTTACTCGATTTAATGATGTCTCAAAGAGGATGAAAGTGCATATATCACTGAGTGAAAATTAAAATGGTCTTGATGTCAGCTGTTGAATTTTAAACATGAAGAGTTCCATTACACTATGATGTGTAATGATACCTTCCTCCACACCCAGATGGAACACAGTCAGTGATGCAGGGGATGACATGTGACATTAGCACCGGAATCAAACACATAAAATAGCTATAGATAACTACACTAAAATTGCCACTGTAACCTATGGCATGCAAACTTAGTATCCCTGGTTTATTTCTATTGGCAAGTAGTCCTGCACAAGAATTGGATAATTCTCAGCTGACAGCCTTGTTTGGACAGGTTGCCACAATACCACAATACTAGGAAGTTCACATTATATTATTCCAATATTTAAATCAAGTTACTTTTCTCCTCCAGTCACTGACACATCCATAATTACTGGTTGACACTAAAGAAAAGAAACCTAGGCTCTCTAATGGATGGAAAACTCCATGGACTAACACCAGATCAGCTGCTTCAAACATGCAATATTAAAGCTCAAATCTTTGGTGCTCTACATCCATAGAGAGATTACCTTTACATAAGATGATTTTCTTCAACTCTGCAAAAAAAAAATTATCTAAAAGCTCTTCTACCTCCTTGTACAAGCATCATATTGGCTTTCCCAGGCACCTCCAAACCCAAGGTCATTTGCATTGCTATATTATTTCCTAAACTGATTTTGTTATAACTAGATGTTCTGAGGTCTTTTTTAAATTAATACAAAAGCACCCATCATATTTTGTTAGTTTAGTTTCATAGTTTCATAGTTTAGTACTAGGCTATCTGCCCTGGGGCATTTGTAAGCCTAGCCATAGTGATGTGGCTTTCGCCACCCCATGAAATGGTACAAAAATGCACAGAATAGATTTAGAATACTGTGCCTCTGTCTAGTAGTGACACAGTGTAGGTCCCCTTATATAATATAATTAGTTTACTGTGCCCCTGTCTAGTAGTGACACAGATGTGACCCCTGGGGTAAACTTATGATCTCCCATCCACTCATCAAGATTTCTCTTGAAGAGAGTCAGTAAGGGGCTCTGCCTAACATGAACTGGGATGTTGTTCCAGAGCATGGGAAGCCTCTGGGTTATGAATCTATCCCTCCAGCATGTCCTATTCATACTTGTGCCAAGGTTTAAGTCTTTAGCTCTCGTGGTTCTGATGGATTTGGATTTTTTGAGGTGGAGCATGTCCATCAGTTCCTGATTGGACATGGCCTTGTACGTCAGGCAGAGATCACCTCTGAGCAGGTGGTATGCTACTGAATAGAGCTGGAGTTTCTTTAGTCTGGCAGAATAAGACATGTTGGAGACCCTTGATCCTCTTGGTGAGGTACTTTTGTGGTCTCTCCAGCTGTTGTAAATTATGGGTGAGGTACATACCAAATGGGGCATTATACTCAATCATGGGTCTGATGAGGGAGGAGTATAGGGGTACAATGACATCCTTGGATCTGGAGGTGAATCCCTTCATGATAAGGTGTGCAAGGTAGAATGTTTTTCTAACCACTTTGGCAACGTGGGTGTCAAATGAGAGGTCGATGTCAACCAAATATTAAGGAAAATAACACATTTCTGTTTCTTGGGTTTTCATATCTACTTTTTTCCAATAATACAGTTTTTATTACAGAGTAATTCTTCTGAGTTATATAAATTGCCTGTCTTTCTATTTATTTTTTTCAGTGCATAACCACACTGTGTACTACACAAGTTAACAATGAATATCCTCGCTTTGGTCATAAAGGTATATAATCGAAATCTACAAAGATCCAATGTTATAACATCGAACCCTAAACACCGAAATCTGAAAACATTGAACAGTCAGAATAGTGAATTTTTTCCCAGGGAAAAAATTCACTATTCCGAGAAACATACACACAACACAAACACACACAAAAAAACAGCAATCCACACACATACACTTAAAATCCTACACCTAAACCTAAACTAAACTTTACATACACTACTAGCTATCCTCTTACCTTAACCCAACCCTAACCCTAAGGTCCATCACTATTGCACACTCACCTCACCCGCGCCCTAACCCTAACTCACGTAACCCGCCCCCTATCCCTAACCTACACACAACCGCACACTTACCTGAGTTGTGCCCTAACCCTAACTCACCTAACCCGCCCCCTAACCCTAACCTATACAAAATCGCACACTTACCTGACCTGCGCCCTAACCCTAACTCACCTAACCCGCCCCCTAACCCTAACCTACACACAATCACACACTTACCTGAACCTGAACCATAACATTCCAACATATTGAACGCTGAAAACAGCGAAGCCACAGCAACGGCCCACCGAATTCTTTCCCTGGGAACAAATTTGGTGCCCTACACCTTCGCTGTTTTCAGTGTTCGACATTAGGGGGTCGATATTATAACATTCGATCTTTGTAGATTTCGATGTTATAATATAGACCCATATAAGCATGACCTTGGTCGTGGCAACCCAAATTTGATTAGTGGTGTGAGCACTTGTCAACAAGGCAAGCAGGATTGATGTTCCTACCCTGTGTGGGTGGGACATGCTAGGCATCCCTCTGATGAGCTCTGGTGAAGCCTGAAGTTCAAGAAAAGATGCCAGGCTGGGTGGAATAGAGGATGGAGAATCTCAACTGCTCTGGATGGCACTAGGGCAGGGACACACACTCATAGTTACTCAGGAATAGAAGTTAGGACTTAGAAAAAAGCCAGGCTTTAAGCACAGATGACTGTGCAGGTGCAGCTCCAAACTCAGGACATCACCATCCTATTTCCCATCACATTCTCTGACAGGCCCATGCAGACAACAGTCCTGGAATAATGCAGCCCCCCCCTTCCCCTTTGCTTCACACTACTGTCCCAAAACCTGAAATTTGGAATAATGAGGGTGGCACCAGACAGCTGATGGTCAGAAATTCAGCCCAGACACGGCTCCCAAAAAACACAACTTGACTGTGAATACAGGTCTATAGAATACAAAAGAATTAGGTTCATAGGTAGGTACTAGGCTATCGGCCCTAGGGCCCATACAAGCCTAGCCAAAAAATGTATCCTGGCTTTCTCCACCCAAGAAAATTATTTTCCTGTGCCCCTGTCAAGCAGAGCCACAGAAGTGATCCCCGGGGTGAATTTCCCATTTCCCATCCAATCATCAAGATTTTTCTTGAAGAGTGCTAATGAGTAGCTCTGTTTGACATAGATAGGTAGTCTGTTCCAGAGTATGGGAAGTCTCTGGGACAGGAATCTATCCCTCCAGCATGTTCTGTTTATTGTGGTGACAAGGTTAAGGTCCCTAGAGCATGTAACTCGGAGGGATTGGGATTTCTTTAAGTGGAGCATGTCCAACAGCTCTGGGTTTGACATAGCTTTGTATGTTAGGCAGAGATCATCCCTGAGTAGGCGATATGCGATGGAGTAAAGCTGTAGCTTTTTGAGACGGTTTGCATAGGGCATCTGTTTGAGGCCAGTAATCATCTTTGTGAGGTATTTCTGTGGTCTTTCCAGTTGTTGTAGATGTCTTGTGAGGTACATACCAAAAGGGGCATTGTACTCTATAATGGGTCTAATGAGTGATGAGTAGAGGGGAACAATGACCTCTTTTTTTCTGGATGAGAATCCTTTTGTGATGAGATAAGCCATGTAGAAGGATTTCCTGACCACTGTGGCAATGTGATTATCAAAGGAGAGACTACAGTTCACCTGTGTCCCAAGGTCTCATCACATTTTTGGCATTAAGTAGACTACCAGCTATGTGGTAGTTCATGGGTGCAGAGTTTTTACCAAAGGGGATGACAATACACTTTTTGGCATTGAGCTTCAGGCCATGGCTTTGACACCAGGTATCTGTCTCAGTGAGGCCCTTTTGTAGTTTGTCCACATCGTTAGGAGTTTCGATTATGGCTCCTAGTTTGCAGTCATCTGCAAACTTTGTTAGCCAAAGACCTTCTGTGTTGTCCTGCACTTCAGAGAAGTAGATACCAAACAGGAGAGGACCCAGGACTGAACCCTGTGGTACTCCACTTGTCACAGGTCTGATGTCGGATTTGGAATCCGCTACTTTCACTGTGTGGGTTCTGTCCGTGAGCCAGTTGGCAACCCATCTTGTGACATAGGGATTTATACCTAGTTTAGTGAGCTTATCTATAATTCCAGAGTGGGGGATGGTGGGCGAGATCTAGATAAGCTGTGTGAACCATTTTACCCTCATCTATGGCTTTGGTGACTGCTTCAAAGAAGTCAATCAGGTTTAGGAGACATGATCTGCCTTTTACAAATCCAAACTGAGTAGGGTCCAGAGTTTGGAGATTACCAATGTCTTTGTTTATGTGTTCCATGATGATACGTTCCATGGCCTTGCAGACCAGGCTCGTCAGGCTAATGGGGCGGCAGTTTCCGGGGACCGTCGTGGCTCCCCCTTTGTGGAGTGGGATAACTGTCGTGGTGCGCCATTCAGTGGGTACAAAGCCTGAGGTGAGGCTATGATTGAACATGGTGCTTAGGTAGGGTGCCAGTTCATTCTGTAGTTTGTGTAGAACGCAGCCTGGGATATTGTCTGGTCCCATGGATGCTGTGTTCTTGGCTTTGGAGAGTGTGTTTTTTAGCCACGATTGATCATTGGCCAAGACATGGACAATATATGACTTGGCGTCATGTCAGTCAGCCAAATTCAATTTAATTTAAAAAAATATTCAGTAGAAAAAGAAAAAGTAGTCAAAACTGCTTTTGTTGATCACAAAACAAAGCTTATGTTGCAAGGAGGCAAGCCCATCTATACCCCCCAAATAGGGTGAGATCCCTACACCCAAACTTATACATTCCATGTTTGAGGTCACACACCAGTGGGTAAAAGTGCATCTTCAAAGTTAACTGAAAGTTGCTTTTGGCCACTGTACTTTGACCAAATGACATTGGAACTTAATGCATTCGGCAGCCTGACAGTTTCCCATCTCCCTGTACTATGATACTGCGGTGTGATCACACAGCTGAGCTGAAGCAGGTAACAGGCAAAGAATCATAATTCAAGTACCAATAATATTAGTTAGCAGTTACAGAGAAGTCATACGTTTCTGTGACAACAAGGTGATTAAAAAGAAAATCTGAGATTTCAAGAATTCTGTTTTAAATTCTGTTCAGTTGTTTGATTTCAGGGATGCTACTGTATTTCTGTTTAAAATGGTCTTATGAATTATAAGTGCACATTCCTACTATAACACAAAGTATTGTTTCTGAAAACAAATCTAAAAGAAATAAATTAATGTATTCTGTCAGGCATTCTGAAAAATAATCATTCAAATTTCATCTATGCTATATTTCCTAAAAAAACTGAAGAAAATAAAGTATTTTCATTAAATTAAAATTAATTATAGGAAATACCATTGCATGTGTACAACCAGAAATGTCAACTGTCTCTACTATTTAAAATAAAATGTATACACATCTTGAGACATTGCCCCTACACACTTTCAAAACATGCATTTTTAACTCATATCTCCAACCATCAACAAAGGCTGTTTTTGGATTAATTTTTCTTTATCTAAACATACTGCATAAAGCATTTGGTAGAGACAATAGTTCAGATACTTAATTGATGTTGTGGATATTGTGAACCATAATGCTACTGAGGCAGAATAAAAAAGATATTCTGATGAGCATAACACTTAGGTCACAGCTTATCTATACCCTCAAACAACTGATCCATAAATCTGCCATAACTATTCAGTTCTGCCTAATGGACCCTACAGGAGATAGTCTTACTAAACCCCTAAACTGGTTATGCACTATAATCAAAACAAATGAAAAAACATACTCTAAAGTTTAGTAATGTACTTTGCAACAATATCATAATAATGAGCTCTTGAGCAATATTAGCTTTACCAATATTTTGTAAAAAGTTATTGCAAATGTAAATGCAAATAAAGAAAAAAGAAAGAAAATGGATTTGCAAAGCAGTCAGAATTTGTCAAAAGGCCCCTTATTGTTGGCTAAAGTGAGCAAGCAATTTATTTCGGTTACTGTTTTGTGAGACTGCTGCATCCGTGTACTTCTTTTTGAGAATCAGAAAACATATCGCAGGCAATGTACTTCTTTATCATTTGTGGGTAGACAAGACTCTCATGCAATCTGTGGTTCATTTTTACTGTTTTTTTTCTGGCATCTTCACCCACTAACAAAGTGCTGAATTCAACTTGCCTCATTTCCCATTTACATGATCTTAGATGTAAAGGTTAAATCACGTTATGTAGAAGTAGCCTCAAAGAAAGGTCGACATCAGTAATTGCAAGATTCATTAATCAAATCTATTTTCAAGTGATGGATAATTTGTGCAATGAGTGAACATTATGGAAGAGGAGGAAACATATCAGAATCTTCAAGCTGTAACTGAAGGCGATTATTCTAAAATTAGTCGAAAGCAAAACAAGAAACTAAGAGCACAAATGGGAGGTGAGTTGCCATTTTACATTATCTGAAGGGTCAATTCTATTTGCAACAGAGTAAAGAGAAAGAATGAAAGTGCTGAAGAAAAATGTTAGAATATTATTAGGGCAGTGGAATGAATTCACTGAGAATTATCAGAAAGAAATGTCTTTGCTTTTCTAGTTATGCATATGTTATACTTGCCAATTTTCATGTCAATACTCTTATTTATTTAACCTAGAGCAATCCTGTGATTCAGTGGTCTTTTAGGAAAAATTCTGCATACATAAATTAACCATGAGAGTACAGGGATAAAAATGAAAGCTCATGTAAATGCAATTAAATGAAAAAGTGATGAAATACAAAAAAGTATACTTGTTTAAATCTATATGTAATTTAAAAGTAAACAGAATTATAAAATTAATGTATAAAATGTTCAGCATTTCATTCATGGTTGTCCATATTTCCTGGGTAGCAAAAATGGACCCTGTTATGCCAGTATTCTTTTCTGATGGTGACATAAGGAAACATTACTCTTTATATAATGTACCGAAAACTGTTGTTCTCCAGCCCTTTGAAAAGAATGCGACAAAATAATAACTGTAGCATTAGAACATAGTCAGATTAAGATTCACTTATGATTAAAGCAACAAACATTCAGCACAGGGGTCTACTTTGTTTCATTGAATCTCATTTCACTGAATTTTATTTCACCCTGACCACTTCACTGAAAACACAAATTACTGAAAACTCATTTCACTGAATCTCAGTTCACTGAACTGCAGTTATTATATATGGCACTGTGCAGAGTACTGTAAGGCAAGTAAAAGGTATATGCCCTTTTCCCCACTGTAGTGCGATCCTGGAGTTAGTATATATAGTTGGGGGGTATGGGGGGGCACAGCCCCAGTTTGTTTTATATGACATTTTACCAAAAACTTCAAACAATAGACATGCATAGTTACAACACCAATGACTAACTTTCTCCAGAAGAAAATATGTACTCGCCACACCTCCCTAACTATATATACAATCTCCAATGAAATCAGATTCAATGAAACAAAGTATACCCCAGCACAGATAGCTGTAACCACTTTTACTAGTGGAGATGTGCTGCATTATGGTCTCATTTACTCAATAAGAATAATGCACCTTATGCGCACACCAGCATACTCCTGTAACATTTAAATTATTTATATATTTATTCGATAGCTTACTTTTTTGGCCAAGAAAGTCCAAATAGGCATAGTCTATGTTCATGTTAGATCTAAATAACATTCATACTGACTTGGGTGATTTGTCTAAGACATAGATGAAATTCCCCTACTCTCTTTTGGTTGGAATGTTGTTTGCCTGTCACATGCAAGAATGTTGAGGTAAATCCCAATGAGCAGAAGTCCCCTCAGCCTGGTGGAAATCAGCTGCAGATTGTACCTTTATGGCATGTTGGCCGAGTGATTATTGCTTGAACAAAACTAATCTGTCAAAACAATGAAGGACAAGACTAGAGCCCCAAAACCCAAATAAGGGCATAATGAAACAAGTATGAAAAGAAAAAAAGCATAATATGAAATAATGAAAAAGACATTAGTAAAAAAGGAAGGCAGAGGAAGTTTTGCAGAATAAAAAAAAATTAGATGAAATTGTGGTCATATCAGTGTATATACAAGTATTCAGACTTACAAAGATCAAACATTGATACCAGCAGTGGTATAACAATCAGCAGTAGATGAAAAGGAAGGCAAATAAGGAGAAGAGTCTGTGAGGAAGAAGGTTACTCAGTTGATCAAAGTGCTTGTAAACAGGACAAATAACATGTACATTTGGTTAAATGAATGTACATAGGAATTTTTCCACAATTTAACATGAGCACATGAAAAATGTGGACAGGAGGTATTCAGTAATGCAATGTTTTTCAAAACATTTGTAAAATGATATTTGCCTGGTGTCACATTAAAAGAAATATGTAGTCTCCAACAAGAAAAACAATTTTGAAGTCACATTTGCAGTAAACTCATAACAATTGAATGCATTGCTTGTTACAGCCACAAAGATCGATATAGGTCATCAGGCATATGATGCACAGAAGATGAAAGTGTGATTATGAGGCATATCCCACCACAGGACAGATGGGAAAAGTGTTAAGTTTTAGTTAAAAATTCCATATGAGTTGGTGTAAATTGATATTACGTGGACTTGGTATGGGTGTTACTGATAGCATGGTTTGTTCTATTA
Source organism: Protopterus annectens (assembly GCF_019279795.1). Classification (NCBI taxonomy): domain Eukaryota; kingdom Metazoa; phylum Chordata; order Ceratodontiformes; family Protopteridae; genus Protopterus; species Protopterus annectens. Next base: position 112,973,727 of record NC_056741.1, on the reverse strand, counting down.
CAGAATATTTAGAGTAAAGTAAAATGGGGAGTTAATTGTAAAGCATGTAAAGAAGTATACATACAAAAAACAATTTCAGATTCATGTTTAAGTTTACAGTGTTAAAGATCAAGTGCAAAGGTTTTTTTCTGCCATTTCTTTTTGCTGTATATATGCTCTTTTCATGTAAAGTGTTTTCAATGGAAAATATGCATTCTTATTTTAGTTACTTTAGTGGAAGTCTATTATTAAGTGTAATAAAATTGTTTGTATTTTCTATACGCTGAACAGCTGTCCAATTACTTCCTGAATCTGTGTCACCTGACCCTGCATTCTGATGATGTAATAGTGGGTGGGCATATTTTCTGTACTCTGCAGCAAATTTCAGTACAAAGTGACACGGAATGTTGCACAGCCACTCAGACAACAAATCTATAAATAAAGGATATTTGCACTTTAAACTATTGAAGCTCAGGAATTTTTCACTCTATTCATCTTATTAAAAGTTAATTATTATGATGAAGCTTATTTATGCTAGGTGGCTCACTTTCTGATATCTTGGCATAATTGAGTAATGTAATATTAAATGTAATCCAAGATGGAACAAATGACACCAAAGAGGCTTGTTAAGTTACATTCTGGGTTCTTAAAATGGTCTAGTAGTGTGCTACTGATAATGTACTTGACATGCAACAGCACCCAGGAACGACATGCATAAACATGTTATAAACAAAGGATAAAGATTATATATTTTTACATATATAAATGTTAATATTGGAATGATATCAAATAATTAGAGTAACACTCACACATTTACAATTTAAACCTGGATCCCACATAACTGTCATTCTATTAATGCACGTTTATATGCTATGTCCTCTTCAAAAAATGACAGTCTGCTTTATATTAAACAACTCATTCAAATAATGCTTGCCAAATCATTGAATATTATTTCTTTGGGTGCAATGACTTTTTGGTGGTTGGGATGTTTTGAGATGTTTTTTGTTGCTTTTTGGTAGTTTGGAGGGATTTGAGGGACTGGTATGTGGTGTGGAGGTGGCTTGGATTCACTTGTGGGCATTTTTGTGTGAATACAACTGATGTATTGTTCATTTTCAAGCCCTTATCATGAAAACCAGCTTCACACAACTTAAGAGTCATGAGCATTTTTGTGATGCTGCGGGAGTTCTAAGGTTCTAAGAACTGTGCAGGTTACGTCTTCCTGTCAAAAAGTAAATAACCATAATATTTTAATCATATGCTAAGATGTCAATGAATACAAGTTAGATAATAAGCAAAAGACAATGAATTACATCCCAAACTACTGTCAGTTAATAAATAGTTCTGAATGTTTGCAGTATACCAAAAGGATAGTTTATATACTAGCCTATAGAATGATATTTCTGATAAAAAATGTCAGATTGTGTTTCTTTTTTATTGTCCCTTTTTAATGATAAAATTTAATATCTCAGAACTATAAACAACGTATAAGTATACTGAAGCAGAAACACAGCTATTAATATAACAACACTTGAAAAATCAAAACCTCACATGAAAAACAGAGATTGTTTAATATGATAAGGACTTTCACAATAAAATTGCTTCATCAGATCACATTCAACAAAAAAGCAAATAATAAATACTATCCTATGTCACATTAACAGACAATAACAGTGCATACATTTTCAGTTTCTACGCAACTGATTAATTAACAATTAAGCAGACCTAGCCACTCAACAAAGACTGACTGATTGTAATAAAGAATCACATAAATACTACTATACAAAAATAAAAATAAAAAACAAGAATAAAAAGCGTATGAACACTACAGCATATCAAATTATTCTAACAACACATATATAAAAGCCATACATACATGCATATTAAAAATCACTTCCTTAACCTATGTGCTTTAAGGACTGGTTTAATGGAAATATAGTCATTGAGACACAAACCCTGATGTGCTCTTAGTTTCAAAATCCAGTGCAATTCTATTTGCTCTATTCTGTTAACTATACCCCCTTCCCTAAACCCTCATACATAACTTCAAGTACCATAAACCTAAATTCATGGCCATCGGCTTCATTGTTCCTATGCTTGACATATGCTTAGCAATAGCATTATAGTTCAAACCCCTCTGAGCACAGTACAAATGGTTCCTTATCTACTCTCGTAAATGCCTGTTCATCTTACCTACATAGAAAGACTTAAGAGCATCATGGAAATATTCCCTTATGTCACCTATTTTAAAACAAGATAAGGATCCTACAAAGTGTTCATCATACAGATCCATTTCATCTTTAAATGTCCATTATAAGATGCTCATGCCCATTTTAGCTAGCAGAATTAATCTATTTATACCTAAACTAATTAACAATGGCCAAACTGGGTTTATTTTAAATAGACAAATACAGAATAACATATTAAATAACATAATAAAAGTACATACATTAATAGACTATTCAAATGAAAACAAAAAAGAACTTTATGTCATTAGTCTCAATTTAGATAAGACATTTGACTCAGTTAATTGGTCATACCTGTTTAAAATACTTAAAGTGTATAATTTTTCATCTGAGCTAATTGTATTAATTTCTGAGTTATACCTCTTGTGCTTATATTAAAATACATTATTTTCTTTCCAATGCCTTTAAATTACAAAAGGCACAAAACAAGACTGTCCATTATCACCTTTACGTTTTGTATTAGCTATAGAACCCTTTGCTGATAGTATTAATTCCAATAAGAACATCAATGCTACCAAAATAAAAGAAGATTTCAAACTAAAAAGTCAACTTTTTGCTGATGATATTTTACTAACAATAGGAAATATAGAAAATTTATTGGATATATAATTAGTTGTATGAGTCATTTTGAAGAAATCTTAAAATTAAGAGTTAATCATAATAAACGAAGTACATTATTAATTAATAAAAAATTAAAACAAAGCATAAAAAATATTCTAATTTCAACTGGAATAGCAATCAAATGAAATACCTTGGTATAACCATTATTTATGTTGTTGTGTCTTTCGGCTTTTCCCGATTAGGAGTCACCACAGTGGAACTCCGGTCCGCTAATGATTGGCAGTAGATTTTTATGTACCAAGTTGCCGGCCCTGAAGCACAACCTTCAATGAAGGTATGCCATTCACACATGTCTCCACACAGAAGACGCTCTAGCTAAGAATCAAACAGGACAATGTCTTACTGTGAGGCGACAACGCTACCGCAGCACCACCACCACTAATAGTAAAGAAATTATACAAACAAACTTTCTTTACCATGGAACAATGATTAATGTTTATTAAGGTGATAGTTCTCCCTAAAATATTGTTTGTCATACAATCTTTAGTACTATCTGTACAGAAAAAAAAACTGATGAAGAAGATAAATAATATTCTACATAATTTTTTTGGCATCCTAATAAACTAACCCTGAGATTCAATAAAGGTTTTTTTCCATGCGGGAATAGTATAGACAATACTGCATGGTATATGGCTGCTGAGTAATCCAATAAACAAGCCTGGGGACATGCATGAGGCTTCTAACATTATTCTGCCATGGACATAACTATATTATGCTAATGACCTCATTTGCTGTTGAAAACCATGCAAATGAGGTCAATTAGTGATCCAGTAAGCAGGCAGGCATCCGTGGCAGAATAGTGTAGAATGCAGAAAAGTATTTGGCTTGAGAATGAGAATTTCCCAAACCTACACACCACAGACCATACATACTCCACACACCATGGTCCTGCAAACACTAAGGCCTTACCATACACACAACATATTATTCATAGAAGACCTCCACTGTGAGACGCACAGATGTGCCACACAGCAGGCAGGATAAGGAGAAAGCCACAATTACTTGTTTGGCAGGTGCCATAATCTGCCATATCACACATGCACAAGTCACCCCACAGCAGGTACAGATATCACACTAGCCTAGTCCATGGTGGTGTCAATTATGTCAGAAGTATCTCATGGACTACAGAAAGTCAGACATGATGGAGCTTGCTGAATATGTGTCCCATGCAGGTATGTCCCTAGCCGTAAGCAGCATCCTACTGTCACCCAGAGTGATGGATCAATGTGAACATAAAGTGATTATTAGCAACAGCTGACTCACTTACTATTGTCACCCCAGGGGGATCCACTGACTGGCAGCCTGGGAACACATGAGTGACAGAAAACATTAGCTTGCTACAGATGGCCTGCAGCAGTCTCACATGGCCTACAGGCCTCTGGCAAAGGCCCATGCCTCACCCATAGTGCTGTTGTAAGAAATGTCATGGGGTCCATACTACCAACATAACACAGTCAACAAAATGCAAATGAAAGGCCATGCTGCTAAATGCTAATAGCATACCTCTAACCTCATACAGCAAGAAATCTGGACAAACCCAGACATAAAGGTGGGCTAAAGGCCCAGCTATAGGGACAATTTTGAAATAATGTTCTCATTATGTTAGAAAGGCAATAGAATAACTGAGTGTAGTAGCATGGATGCCATGAAGGGTATGAAGTCTGAAACTCTAATGTTTAGGCATTATTCCCTGACTGTAACCCTGAGTGACTTGCAACAAACATGCTAGAAAACAACAATGTGAAGGGAAACTGACAAGATATGAGAGGCATGAATCTGGATAATCTGTAAGAATCTGTACAGTTGAGAGGTATGGCCACACCAGGATATGACCTTTCAGGTAAGAAGAATACTGCATAACCAGGAGATACCCAGCCAGTATATCACCAAAGTGCTGGACCTTTTACACAGCTTCATCAGTCAACTGCCTGAAGCCACACATCCCAACTGGCCAGATTGTGCAAGAAGGTCGAGCTAGGCTTTGCCTCATAATATTGGCCTGTGCATCATCCATCTCATATTTCTCTGGTAAATAACTGTGATGATCTGATGATATCTGTCAGTAGGTAATGACACAATACATTACAGTGTCAAACATTACATAAGTCCGACAAAATGTCTGCTAAAACAATCCCTGTAACTCAAACAACACATACATTAATAAGAGCTATAGATACAGTATCTCCGTATATTTGGGCCATTGTTTCTCCGTATTGGCAGCCTATCTCCAGATATCTTGCACAAACAGGTTGCAAGGTATGGCTGTAGAACACAACACCTCAGACTGGAATTACAACTCTTCCTGGAATGTATTCCCACACTTACTATAGAAGGTCATACTGGGCATGCTCCTACACTTAAAGAAATAAAGCCCATGTCTTAAACCACAAAGGACTATACATATCTGTATTATGCAGATGTTATTTCATACACACAGCTATGTACACCTGTCTCTACACACACCCATCAGAGAGAATTACCCACAGCCAGCTGTAGTTGGCCCATATGTGCTATAACTGCAACTGTTGCATATGATACAGTCACATATATATGGGCAACATATCACAATATGTCAAGCATACACACACATAGACATGGGGAAGAGCGAGGCAGACAGTGATAGAGTGAGACACACAGGGACACACACACACAGAGGGAGTAATGCACAGGGATACTCTGAATGGCAGAGAGTGATGTCCTGCTGCAGACATTTGCATACCAGTTGTAACCACTGGCATATGCCAGCATGAAGAGGAGAATCATTGCCTGATGGTACTGAGGTGGGAGTTGTAATATCACATCACCTACCTTTGTGTGTGTGTGTGTGTGTGTCTGTCTGTCTGTAGGTCTAAGTATTATGATGCCTTACCCACCCAGTATACTTCCCATTGCCCTACTTTACAACATCTGCTGATGTCATTCACCTTAGAAATACCTTTAGATGGGTTTCAGTCCTGCAAGCTCTATAGTGCATGTGATAACTGTGTAACACTATAATACAAATGACTAGATAGGAAAGGGTTCTGTGTGTAGGAATAAGTGTTTTAATCCTTCCCACCCAGTACAATTCCCATTCTCCTACTTTAGCAGTCCTGCTAATGTCTGTCACCTTAGAAGTACCTTTGGGCAGCCCTCAGCCTTATATGCTCTGTAGCATGCACTATAACTGTGTAACACTATAGTACAAATAGCTAGTTGAGTATGGGGTTTTAATCTCAGTCCTGGCAAATGTAAAAGAGTGTGTGTGTGTGTGTGTGTGTGTGTGTGTGTGTGTGTGTGTGTGTGTGTGTGTGTGTGGGTGTGTGTGATAATGTGCTGTATAGACAAAAACAAGGTACTGCCATGGGGGCAGCTTTTGCCCCCATGTATGCCAATCTTTTTATGTCCTCTTTTGAGATCACATTTTTATTTAATTTGGATTTTATGAAAACATATGTTAATTTTTATTTTCATTATATAGATGATTTGACATTTGTTTGTGAGGGTGGCAGGGATAAAGTTGATGAGTTTATGTTGGAAATGTATAAGAACCCTTTTGGCTTGTCATTTGATGGGCTTCAGAAAGGTAACAAAGTTATATACCTGGACCTCGTATTGGAGGGAAAGGAAAATGGAGGTATTTCATCAAATATTCATAGAAAATTTGTTGATGGTAATCAATATCTTCATGCTACTAGTTGTCACCCACCCCACATTTTGAAGGCCTTACCCTTTGGGGAACTATTATGAATTTTGTGTAGTGAAAAGGATTTACTATTAAGTGAGATAGGACAGACCAGAAATATGTTTTTAAGAAGGGGGTATGATCTGGATATTAAGTAGGAAGCCCAAAGTAGAATATGGAAAGAAATGAGAACAGGTAGTAAAGTGAGGGGCTATAACAAGAAGTATAATTATAATGATACATATTTTACATATGAAAATAGAATGAAAAATAAGAATTTGGTGGATCCAGTCTATTATGTGTCAGTTTATAATATCAAAAGTGGAGAAATGGGTACATTAATAGAGTACTACTGGAAATATTTGGTGGAAAATAGGTTTTTGGCAAATATTTTGCCAAGAAAACCATTTTTCTCCTATAAAAGGGGAAAAAAATTGAGAGATATAGTAGTACATGGTAAATGTTGCATGCCAGCTGTAGATATACTAGATAAACCACCAGTCAAAGGAACTTTATGTTGTGACAAATGCAGTATATGTACATATATTGTAAATGTATTTCATAGTATGAATGGAGTTAAGTTTGAACCCGGAGGCACCTATTCTTGTAGAAATAAGAGAGTTATATATGCCCTGAGGTGCCCATGTCAGTTATATTATATAGGGAAGGCAAAACCTGAATTTCGTATCAGATTCATGGAGCATTTGAGGCATATAAAGAATAAAAGGGAAGATAAAATGATTGCTTTACATTTTAAAATGTTGCATAATAGTGATATTAATTTATTACAAGGCACAATTTTAGAGAGAGTGGAATGTTTACATATTAATGAAGATGTATTGAAACAGAAGTTATTGTATAAGGAAAGTATTTCTATTTTAAAGTATAAAACATTAGTACCTAAAGGCCTAAATAATGAGTTGAACTGGAAGTGTTTACTTTAAGGGGATAATTTATTGTTTAATTATCAATTGAATGTAATTAATTATGTGGTATATAAATGTGTGTGCTTTTTGAGAATTTGTTATTCCTTGAAGGTGGAAACACAGAAGTGCTAGAATAAAAAGAATAAAATGTCTTGCTTTGCTATTTGGCCTCTTTGTTTACCACAGTCGGTGGTTTATTTTGGGTCAGAGTTGTTTGTGATGTAGGTGAAAGTAGTTTGATGCTATTCTCACCCAGTGCACCTCCCATTGCCATACATTACAAGGGCTGGTGATGTTATTTACTTTATAGGTACCATGGGACACTCCATACCCTATAAGCTCTGTGGTGCATGCGGTAACTGCATAACACTATAGTACCAATGACTGCATAGGTAGAGGTTCTAATCTGAGTCCTGGCAAATGTGTGTGTGTAAGTGTTTGTAAGTGTGTATATTTGTAGGAAACAGCATTTTGAGGCCTCACTCTCCAAGTACACTGCCCATTGTCATACTTTACAAGAGCTGGGGATGTTGTTCACCTTAGAAGAACTGTGGGACACTCATCACCATATAACCTCTGTGGCATGTCCAGTAAATTAATTACACTGTATTAGCAATAACTAGATAGGTAGGGGTTCTAATATTAGTTCTGGCAAGTGTGTGTGTGTGTGTGTGTGTGTGTGTGTGTGTGTGTGTGTGTGTGTGTGTGTGTGTGTGTGTGTGTGTCTGCTTGAGTGAGGACTTTCTCCATTGGGGGGATGCGTTTTACATTTTTAGGCCATGGTATTCTCAGTACACATCCCGAGGTCCACTTTACAAGGCCTGCTGTCTTCATCAACTGTAGAGGTATCTGTTGACACTCTTTAGCCCAATAAGCCCCGTGCTGCATTCAGGAACTATGTAACAGTATGGACTGACTAACAAGATAGGCAGAGCTGCAAATCTCAATCCTGGAAAGTGTGTGTATGAGTGTATTTGTATTTGTAAGTATGGATAACTGTAGGTTAAGGTGTTCTGGGTCCATTTTCACCCAGTACATCACCCATTGCCATACTTTATAAGGACTGTTGATGTTGTTCACTTCAGAATTACCTTGGGTCACTCTTCACCCTGTAAGCTTTGTGACACATGTGATAAATGCGTACAACTGTAGTAGCAATGGCTAGATAGGTAGGGGTTCTAATCTTGGTACTATCAAGTGTGTGTGTGTGTGTGTGTGTGTGTGTGTGTGTGTGTGTGTGTGTGTGTGTGACGGGAAAACTATCCGTTGGATGGCTGTGGCCTACAATTTTAGGCCATGGTACTCCCAGTACACGTCCCAAGGTCCACTTTATGAAAGCCACTTTTTTACATCTACTGTAGAGGTATCTGTAGACACTCTTTAGCCCTATATGCTCCATGCTGCGTGTAATAGCTATGTAACAGTATGGAATGAACAACATAACAGGTAGGGCTGCTAATGTCAATACTGGCAAATGTGTGTGTGTGCATTGGTGTGTATAGCAGTGTTTGTGAGTGTGCAGACTCATAGGTTACATTATAATGAGTCCTTTCCCACCCAGTACATCCCCATTGCCATACCACACAAGGGCATGTATTGTTATTCACTCTACAGGTACCTTGGAACAGTCATCACACTATTAGTTCCATCCCATCTGCGATAACTGCATAACACTGTAGTACCACTAACTAGATGGGTAGGGGTTCCACACCCAACACTTGCAACTGTGCTCGTGTGTGTGTGTGTGTGTGTGTGTGTGTGTGTGTGTGTGTGTGTGTGTGTGTGTGTGTGTGTGTGTGTGTGTGTGTGTGTGTGTGTGTGTGTGTGGGAACAGTATTCTCTGTGTGTTTGGTCAACACAATATCCTCTAGGGGTATAGTTTTACCAATCTGAGGTGTCTTCCACCCACTACACTTACCATTGTCTACGTTACAAGAGGTGCTGATGCCAACCACTGTAGACCTACCCGTATACACTCCTCAGCCATATAAGCTCTGTGACACATGCAATAACTGTTACACAGACCTGGTAAATGTGTACATATACAGCTATACCTCAGCTATGACATGGTCGATGTGTTAACACTCTTCCTTACCCCTTGTTGGCAATGTCTGCAGGGCCACATCCTGTTGACACACAGACACCTAGAGCACAAACAGAATACAGCATGGGAGACTACATTCAGTCAGTGTTACTAACACCAATAATGCAGCATGGCTAAAAATGTACACACACTCTCTAAAGTGTACCCATTACAAATGCCAGCTGACAGCACCTTGCACAGCATTACATAGCTAAACAGTACTGAATTCACCCTATGGATCAGAACCATGGTAGCATGTCCCTTCATCAGTGGTATGGATGATAGGGATGTCACACAGGTATCATCATATGCACAGGGTATTGTGTGGGTTTGCCAGAGGCCTAGGTTGGGCTATATGGTTGACAGCATGCGTATGTGATTGGAAGGGTGTTCTATGAATGGGCTGTGCAGAGGTGGTGTGTGTATATCTAGAGGTGACCTGACTGTGATGGTGATGTGTATGTGTTTGTATGCACACAGTCACACCATGTGACTGCCCTACACAGGGGTATGTTGGACAGCTGTGGACCAAACATGGCAGGGTATACAGTTCACCATCTCCGGCCAAGCACATGTGAACTGGAAATGCTAGGGGTCTCATTGGCATCACCATGCCCAAGGCCAGATGCAGTACTACTCCCCAATGGTGACTACTGTCTGCTGTATCCATGTCCCTGATGGGACCTGCCAGGACCACGTGACTATGGCCTGCTGCATTGTAGTGTGGACAGCAACCTCCCTTCATTAGTGCTGGTGGTACTGCCACTATGGGAGTGTGCAGGTGCATGGCCATGTAGACTCTCCTATGACATGCTCCAGCACAGTAATTCCATGGTCAAGGATTGCCAAAGTCTCACCCCACCGTCTATTCATGACCTCAGTATTTTGACGTGTGGCCTCAACAAGGTCATATATGTTGTCATGTAAGCCAGGAAGAGATGCATGCAAGACCCTGAGTATTTGTCTGGTGTTGCATTCACTACATGACTGTGCATCTATGACAGCTCAAAACATGTGTCTGATGGCACCTGCTGTGGCACTTGTGGCAGTGGCTTGATGGGCAGCGGTCTTCTTTCCAGCACCACTGTCCATCCACCTGTTTGGGACCATGCCTGCACTCTGGCTATGGCTAGTGTCTATACTCACAATTGCCATAGTCACCACACTAGCCTGTTCCATGCCACTATCCACCAACTGTCCATTATCTGTGGTTGCTGAGGATGGAGTATGTGTGGGCACTGTGACTGTGTGCATGGACATTGTGGACAACTGTGAGTTGTCAACCAATAGCACAGATTCAGCCCCTGACAACCCTTCCTGTGCCTTAGTAGGACCACCATCATTATCAGAGTCGACAGAGACACTAACATCAGATTCTGAGCAGGAGGAACCACAACCACCATGTCCACCTGTAAGGGTAAGACAACATAAGTAAATGAATACCTGCACTATGAGGTTTTCTGATACACACACACACACACACACACACACACATGCAAGCATGCACACATGGACACACATGCAGTCACATACAGGTGAGGTGGCACGATGGCATTACACAGACCTCACAATAGCTAAATGGTGACATTCACAACACACAGCCAGACCACAACATACACACTCTGGACGGCCCTCATCATCATGCAGTGCAACCCTTTCCACTTAATGTTACTACTAATATACACCTCTGGGGTACATGAGTAGTGTTGGTAGGTGATGGACCTTCACCTAGCACACACTGCACTCATGTACATATTATCTCTATCATTATATTATTATAATATAAATAAATAAATCACTGTTCATTTGTAGAGCACAGTGACAACTTCTACAGAACATACTTCTCAACTGGGCAGAGTTTCGTTGAATGTCTAGATGTGTGGCTCATATTTTTGGTAAAGTGCTTATACATTCTGTGTTTGTCTTACATGTTGTTGGGATGATCTGAGGATTGGCCTCACTAATTAATGACATAATTTGAGTTGCAGACTTCAAAACCTGCAGTAAATGTATGTTAAAACAAATCTGGTTATTCTAACAAATGTCTAAGCTCACAGTGGATATATAAGTGTACACACCCCTGTTAACATGCCAGGTTTTTGTGATATATAACATGAGACCACAGAAATCATGTCATAACTTTTCCCACCTTTAATGTGACCTATAACCTGTGCAATCCAATTGAGGAACATACATAGGGGTCAGGAGTAGCATATAGTAAATGAAATATGTACAATAGGCTGGTTGCATGAGTGTGCCTACACCCTTAACCCAATAATTTGTTAAAGCACCTTTTTATTTCATCACAGCATTCAGTCCTCTTGGGAAGGAATCTATCAGCATAGCACATTTTAACTTGGCAATATTTGCAAAAGACCTCCAACCCTGTCAGATTGCAAAGGCATCTCATGTGCACAGCCCTCTTCAGTTCACCCCAGAGATATTCTATTGGATGTAGGTGTTGGCTCTGGCTGGGCCATTCCAAAACATTGAATGTTTTCTAGTGAAGCAATTCTTTTGTTAATTTGTATGTATGATTTGGGTCATTGCCATGTGGAAAGGTGAAATTCCTCTCCATCTACAGCTATCTAGCAGACACCTGAAGATTGTGGGACAAAAGGGAATGGTATTTGGAGCCATTCAAAATCCCCTCCACCTTGGCTAAAGCCCCAGTTCCAGCTCATTAACAGCAACCCCAAAGCAGGACACTGCCAACACCATGCTTCACCATGGGGATGGTGTTCTTTGGGTGATGTGCGGTGTTGTTATTGTGCCAAACAAACCTTTTGGAATTGTGGCCAAAAAGATCTACCTTGGTCTCATTAGACCAAAACACTTTTTCCAAAATGCTTTTGGGAGACTTGATGTATATTTTTTTCAGAATGTAGCCAGGCCTGGATGTTGTTCTGTATGAGAAGAAGCTTCCATCTTCCTACCCTACCCCATAGGCAAGACATATGGAGAATACGGGAGATTACTGTCACAGGTAGTAGACAACCAGTACTTTCTATAGATTAATTCAACTCCTTTAGTGTTGCTGTAGGTCTCCTGGCAGCCCCCCCCCGACCAGTTTTGGTCTTGTCTTTTCATCAAATTTGAAGGGACATCCACTTCTTTGCAATGTCACTGTTGTTCCATATTTTCTCCACCTTTTGATGTCTATCTTCACTGTGTTCCATAGTATATGCAATGCTGTGGAAATGTTTTTGTACACTTCTCCAGGCAGATACCTTTCGACAATGAGATCCATTTGATGCTTTGTAAGCTCTTGGTGAACCATGGCTGTTGCTGTAGCAGGCAACTGAGCAAATGTCAGGAAAAGCCTAGTAGGACAGCTAACTGTTATTTGTTGTTAATCAAACAGTCCCTGTAGTTGATGGCAGGTGTGTACCCAAGAAGGTATAATGCTGTAATTAAATCAAAAGCTGCTTCATCCAAGTATTATATTCTGGCTTTGCACACACGTATCTAGCTTATTGTATGTTTTTTGATTTTTCATACTTGTTCCCCCAACAGACTTGTTTGTTTTTCAATTGAATTGTATAGGTTATAGGTCACATTAAAGGTGGGAAGAGTTGGGAAATGTTTTCTTGTAGTCTCATTTTTGTATATCACACATACCTGGCATTTTCACAGGTGTGTGTACACTTTTTATATGCATTGTATAACAGTACTTTTAAAATGTGTCCCTAGCTTTGGCCCATTGTCCCCCCATTATGTCAGTCTTTGTCCAGATTTCTTGCATTGACAGGTTGTGAGGTATGCTACAGATATGTTACATCTTCTGCAAATAGGCCCCTGTGATGACCACTTTGATGCAATGCAGTTAACCCCACCACAAGTGAACATGCACATATCGCAATATGGCTAAGAGTAACAGTTGTTTGCATGGTAAAATGCACGATCTTAACATGCCTGGGGTATTGGTGAGCCACAACAGGACAATACCATACTCACCAGCTTCGGGCTGCTGTTCCACATCCAGACCAGAGGTACCTATGTAGCTGTGGGGGAGAGGTATTGTCAGCAGACTCACATCTGGCATTGGTACAAGATGAATTCTACTTTTCTGCACATGTACAGTACAAGCTCTGATACTACACAAGTTGCTGTCCTTCACCATAGATGTACACTTGTGTGCATTATAAAACCCCGCCCATACATGCAGTTTAAACTGACATATGCATCTAGATACTCTATGGAAGACAGTATGGCTGCTACAATATTCAATTGATGTGCACTGGGGCCTTACCTGGATGCTCCTAGCCTGTTGTCTGGGTACCACCCACCTCCACGACTTGTGTGTGTTGACTTTGCTGGCATGTGGTGTCTACTCCAAGGTTGGCAAGGAGATCCTCTGTTGGTGTCAGTGGGGCCTGCATAGCAGGACCCCACCTGTGGCGGTATGGTCTCTGGCCATGGCAGCAGCCCTTTGCTGGGCATGGTGTATCAGGTAAGTCACCTGATGCCTGACCTGATTGTATGTGCATCCATGGTGGCCTAAGTTGTTTATTCTGTGGACAAACACATCCCACAGGATTGTCTGTTCCCACAGATTCTGTTGGCCATGGCCAAACATCACCGCATGGTGGTTGATTATCATCTCAGTGATGGCCGCAGTTTTAGCTGCAGTGTACACTGGCTGCCTTGCATGCTGCACTTCATCTGGAAGACATAAACAGGGAAACACATCACAGGACCTCATACACTGGTCAATGTTATTTACATTACCTGCACATCAACGCTGACTAGCATTAGCCACCACTTACAACCACATCATACCTCTGTCATCTATCAGCACAGTATGAGCTTGTATTGCACTCCTGGTCCTGATGTGTCATGTCCTCCCCAATGAGGGCCAGTAAATTGCATAATCCACCATTCATCATTCACCTTTGTGTAAAGGAATGACAGTGGCTGTCTTCCTTGCAGATGAGATGTCAATAGTGATCAGGATTTGCTTGCGTACATCGTGCAATTGAGCTGGGAGCATATGCCTGAGTTCATGTAGGATGCAGACAGGGATGTTATCAGCTCCCATGAAGACTTACATTTGTTGCCTTTGATTAGGCATTATGGACCTGCTCCCTGATGATGAGGTGTGGGGTGTGGGTGCTGTTCATATCCACCTATACTGATGGTGGGACAGGAGGGTGATGTTTTCCCTTAACCTGTCTGCAGCGGGTTGGCTATAGCTATGCTGTGTGTGTATCTGGTGTGAGTGACCACCAGTATTGGGTGGGTTGGGTTGTTGCCTCTGAGATTGAAGACATGTGAAGACGGCCTTGTGATTGGCCTTAGTGGATGTGTCCAATTTGTAATCATAGTCAGCCTTACAGTAATTCACCTGTGACCTCATATGCTTGTTCAGACACAGGTTGACTTGCTTCAAGGTTGGTCCCTGCTCCTACTTGGCCCAGTACAGCCAATATAGTGACTGATAATGTAGTTTGTGTATTGCTGCTGTCCAGCAAAGGGGATTACTCTACCTTGGTGGAGGCAGTTTGTATGAGTCAGGTATTGCTGAGTCCATGCAGCTATGTAGATGCTCATATAGCTGTTTGTATTAGTCATGGACCCAAGGTCATAACACAGTTGGACAACTCTACATTTTTAACATGATGATTATGCTTATTCTAGTACCCATGTCTGTGTCAGGGCAATGTAACAACCAGTAACTGTAGAAAGTTATGTCTGTTGGATGCACAGAAACTAGGATTACACACATGTACAACATGTACAGCTTGTTTACCAATCATTTTACATCTCATGTCTGCTGTTTTGAGGCTTCCAGCTATAACTACTCATACATACATGTGCACAGGTAATACCTGATATACATTTCTTTTCTATGTCAGTATGGCACACTGTATTTACACCTTTGCTGCTCACTCATACCTCTCAACCTGTTATAGCAGGACATTTGGAGGGTGACACACATAAATGGGGGGGGGCAATGGCCCAAAATTAGTGACACTTTATTAATATTGCTGTAACACACTTAAGTCAGTTGACAGCATAGTAAGTTTTTCATTCAAAGAAATACACTGGAGGATGTCCGATACTCATATGTATGCTATTATGTTCTAATGTCAGTCTTCACAGATTTGCCAATACTTTGCCAGAGATAACACAACTCTCTGAGTAAATGACTACAAATATGAGGCACACATATGGTCAGTGTGCATAACACTGGACCAGTTGAATGGTATGAGCCCAGTATATCGCATGCAGTTCAACAGACACGTCTGCGGCAGTAGTTTACTATGCACATAACCTGTATAGGTCTCTTTGACTTGTGAGACAAACACGTGTATCATAGTTGTATTCACAAGTAACATATGGATATTTACAACATGCCACTAGCTGGCCTAGCAGTGTCACAGTCAGTATTGTTCAACAGACACTCCAGTAGTAGTCATATGTGAGATGTCCTTTCCTGGGGTGACTCAGGGTCCTGAACTGTGATCTGTGTCACTGCACACAGACCCAGATGCTTTGGCCATAGGTGCTGATCAGCAATATATCAGTACAGCAAGACTTGTCGAGATATATTTGTTTAAGATCCTACTTCCCATTATTGAATACCCCCTACTGCATTCCATTACATGCTTACTTGTTTGACATACCTTTTTTCCAAGTATTGTTGGTTTCTGTTGCTGTTTCTGTTTATGTCTCTGTCTGTCTGTCTGTCTCTCTCTCTCTCTCTCTCTCTCTGTACACATGTGGAGGTATACACCCACCTGTTTTGCATAGGCAGCAGCTTGCCTTTTATAGTTAATGCTCATGACCAGGTGATGGCCTGTCCCCCACTTGCTAATTGAATGCAGAAAAGCTGTGTTGTTATTCCTATAGACAATGGCATGGCCACACACTCCCATAATTCAGTACTTCATGTGGGTGTTGCCCCTTTTCCTTGCCCGTGAAGTGATCATCATGGAGGTGTGTGGAGACAGCATCACAGAAGGTACATGGAAATACCTCTTACAACAAAAACTGTGGAGACAGCCCAACAAAATGGGGGAGAAGGTACCAGACTTAGGGACAGAATTTAAGTATTGCAGTTATATAGTTGGATTAATGCTAGTTTAATAGGATTGGTGTGCACATGGATTTTCTGCGTGATACTTAGTCTGACAGTGTTATGTGGTTGACATAACTTTCAACTGTAGGGCTATCCACAGAATGGCCAGAGGTATGACTCTTATATTTGGTCTGTTCCTCAGATATTTTATGTCTATGGAAAATCAGTAGCATACTCTGGGGATTGCAGTCAGTAAATGCTAACATCCATTTGTGTTTTTGACTTCATATCCCTCAGAAAAGATATATGACGGCAAACCCTGTAATACCAGTAACCTTTTCAGTTTATAACAGTAATATTTCAATTATGCCCCTGTTTTGGGGCGTCTGTCCCCCAAGTATGTCTGACTGTGTCCAGATGTCATGCAGTAAGAGGTTGATAGTTATGGTATATCTTTATTTAGTGCCTTCATTCCTGACATCATCCCAGTGATGTAGCAGAATGCCAGACATGTTATGAGGAAGAGGCCATATATATGAGGACAAAGCCTGGACATTGTGTGGGAATCTGTACTGTTGAGAGGTCTGTGCATGTCTGGCGATTGTTAACAGACTGTCAGGACTCTGTAGCAGTGTAGTGTGCACATGTTAGTTGGACTGTGTAGGGAGGGGGGTAGATATAAATGTCATGGCTCCTCCTCAATCCAGCTGTCCAGGCTGCTGCCGTTTCTGGTGGTCTATCAGCTGTATATGTGTATAGGGCCAGACTGAGACATGTTCCATATCACCTCAGGATTCCTACTGCACTGTGACTTGGGGCACTATATGTAGGGGTAGTGTGTGAGTGGAAAACATGGTATTTTTGTTCACACAGTCGTTATACTCTAGTGTTCATTCGGCTTAAAAGTATGTCACTGTGACTATTGTGAAATTGGTTGTGGGTATGCAATGTCACCCTACTGTCTGTTTTTACTACTGTTACATCCCTGTAGTGCCTGATATATTTGCAAATGCATGTGTAATTCCCCATAGCTGATTTGGGGTAATGTTGTGTCAGTCTGACTGTAGTTTGGACGGTGCTTGGTGACATGCTTAGCAGCTCAGTGTAGTTTCCCTAATGTCATGTTATGTCCAGATATGCATAGGATGTCCAATTGCCTGGCTCATATCTTTGGTCTGATCCCTATAAGTGTTGTGTATTTCTGACAAATCAGTGGGATGATGTGATGATGTAAGTCACTAACTAATGAGAAGCAACTGAGTCTTGCACTTGTGATATTTCAGTCAATATATGTTAGAACGGATGGTGTTACTGCAGCAACTGTCTCAGCTTATCTAGTAAAGTATTTCAGATATGTCCCTATTTTCATGGCTTTCTCCCCCCACTTTGTCAGGATTGCCCCAGATTCATTGCACTAAGGAGTTCTGAGCATACCTGTCAACAGGCTGGATTGTTTAAGTATGTCCAGGTTTATTGCTCGTATTTTTGGTGTGTTCCACAGATCATTTGTATTTCTCTGGTAAATCACTGTGATGATCTGAGGATTTCTGTCAGTAAATGATGAAATACTTTTCAATGTCAGACCTCATATCCTTCAGAAAATTTATGATGAAACATGCCCTGTTACTCTAGCAACTTTCCACGTTTCTAATGGCAATATTCAAAATACGTCCCTACTTTGACAGCCTTTGCCCAGATGTCCTGCACTAACTAAGAAGTTGAGAGGTATGGTTCTGAGGTATGACTGCACAACATGTTATGTGTATATATATATATATATATATATATATATATATATATATATATATATATATATATATATATATATATATATATCTATATATTTATATATATATATATATATATCTATATATATATATATATATATATATATATATACACATATATATATATATATATATATATATATATATATATATATATATATATTTATTTTTTTTTTAAATATATTTTTCATATATATGTATGTCCATACATATATAACTGTATATGTATATATAGAAAACCTGACTGATTCCACAGAGCTTTTTCCCTACTGTTGAATGACTTTACTGCATGATATGTTTCAAAAAGCATCAACAATTCTTACAGCTCAAATGCTGTAGTGGTTCATTGGTCTGAGTATAGTGTACAGGGTTTGATACTTGGCAGGGCTGATTATTTTGTTGCTAGGCAGAACAGTGGCTGATGGAGACAGAGTGATTAAAGCAGTTTTAAGCAGCTTTAAGTGGATTTGCACAGGTGTGCATGATACTAAGCGATGCCAACATACTGTTAACCCTACATAAGCTTAATCCATTTTGGCTTCACTTAGAATCACACAAACTCACTTACTTCCGCTTACTCCCGGTTACACCCGAGCTAATTCCTTTAAAAGAAAAGAAAAAGGGGTTATAGGAAAGTGGTGATAAAAGGGCAATCAGAGGGTAAAACAATATGAAAGGTAGCTAGGGATGTGCAGGACGGGTGTAGGGAAGGTTCATAGCTGTCCATTGCTTATACAGAAACAGCTGTGCATTTGTACAGAATTTGGACGTGAACTTGGACACTTAAACCCCAGAAAGAGTGGTGAAGAGAACAGAAATGTGTTGTCAAGCCAATTGGAACAGATTACATGTGTCCAGAGGACACATGTGTGAAATGGACAGCTATGTACGGGGCAGTACTTTTTTGGGGGACAGATGCCCTTTTTCTTTTTGTTAAGGTGAGAATGGGATGTTGGGGAAGGATTGTAGGTATGTCTGGGGAGGTAGGTTGAGTAGGGAGACAGACAAGACAGACAAGACAGCAGACTGGGGCAATGTATGACACATGTCGGACATAAACACCTTGGACGGGGAGGGTGGTTGGGAATCAGAGGCCCATGAGCCCCTATATGGATACGGTGGGACTTACACCCACACCTGTAAGCAGTCATGACTGCACCTTCACAGCCCAATGGTGGCTGTACTGGGGGCTGGACAGAAGGGGCAGCCTGCTCCTCAAGCTGCAACAGGTGGCCCTCCATCTGGCGCTGCTAGCCACCCAACGTATAGCAGATGACACTGCACACCATATCCCAGAACTGACAGCGGATGATGGGGTCATCTCCACACCCAGGTGGTGCAAGGCCTGCAGAAGATGAAGTTCCAGGGTGGGTCCCAAACATGCTGGGGCCCAGTGCCATGGCCAGATGGGGAGGAACAGGTGGATCCACTGGGATTGGCCTTTCCAAAGTGCTATGGTGTTGAGGTTTTCAAGACATATTGGTTAGTCATGAACAAAACATTTCAATATTAGTTTTAACGGCATGCATGGGTGTTCAAATTAACCCAAAACAACAGATGTGAAACAGTTGCATAGCAAACAGAACACATGCATAACTGGAACAACAGTAAGCATTGTAACAGCATGCCAGTAACAACTATGGCAACAATGGTATTTGAACAAGGTATGTTAACATGCAACCAATTAATCATATGAACAATAATGTAACACATGTACCAACATTAGGTTTGGTAAAAACATACCCGTAGTATATGAATATTAATTAGTGATGCAGATGAGAGGTGGGGGGAGAGAAAAAAAGTCCATTAACAACTGCATAGGCTTTTACAACAGTACTGATCAATGCTCTAGAGGTCTGCCCTCACTTTACATCTACTTATATTTGTGAGGTGGGCCATGTAGATGGCCTTCTCTACAATGGTGGCCAAATGATGGAAACTGTCAGCTTGCTACCAACCTCAGTGAACAAGTTGCCTTACACCTGATTGCATTCTCAATACATTATTACTGTCATACTTAGTGTGGATGACATCTGCCACAGTAGGGGAAATGATGCCTCTCCAAGCATTCTGTTTGTGGTAATGCTGCTTCCTGCACCAGTCAGTAATTGGATGAGTGCCTCTTGTGGAATGATCACATCAGTAGGGAAATGTAAGACAGTGGGCAACTTGCAAGCATCCATACACCTGGTCAGCCACAGACCACTTCTTTTGTCCTGTACCTTAGATATGTATATCTCAAACAGTAGAGGCCCCCAGACCGATCCTTGGGGTACACTGTTGTGGATGCATCTACTATTAGAGGTGGGTTCTACTACTTTGATTGAGTGGGTACTATCATTTGGCCAGTTAGCTACCCATCTGGTAACCTACGGGTTAGTGCCTAACCGTGTAGGTGTATGTATCCTGCCCACCTGGGGATTAGTGTGAGAAGACTGGGCTAGGTGAAGGTAGGCAGTATTCACCATCTTCCCCTTGTCCCTGTGTTTGTTGACCACTGTATAGAGGCCAATCAGGTTTAACAGGCTTGATCTACCTTTGACAATACCATGGTGTATGGGCCCAGGCATTTTGATGTTGCCGATGTCCCTCTTCATAATGTCCTTGATATTGCCTTCCATGCCCATGCAGAGCAGGCTAGTTATTTGATGTGCATAATATTAGCTGGGATGGTGGATTGCTCCACCTTTGTGTATAGGGAGGACAGTGGCTGTCCTCTGTGCAGATGGGATGACACCGGTGCTCAGGCTGTAGTTGACTACAGTGCAGAATGGATATGAGACCCCATGCCTGTGTTCATGTGGGATGCCGCCAGGGATGGTATCATGCCTATGGAGACCTCTGTGCATTGCCTTTGAGAGAGCATTACGGACCTGCTTCCTGATGATGATGGGTGGGGGGCAGGTGCTGTACATGCACATGTGTACCACTGGGGGGGCAGGGGGTGGTGTTTACACTTTACCTGTCTGCAGCCGGTTGCCTATATCTATGCCATAAGTGCATATGGTGTTATTGGCTATCACTACAGAGCAGATTTGTGTGTTGCCTCTAGAATTGCAGACACATGTGTGGAAGGCCTAGTGATTTGCCTTGATGGATGCGTCTAATTTGCACTCAAAGACAGCCTTAGGGTACATCACCTGTGCCCTTATTTGCTTGCACAGACCAGGGTGATATTGCTTCCAATGAGGCACCTGTTCCTTCTTGGCTCATCCAACAATTGTTTCCACCTATTATGGTATTTGTGTATTGCTGCTGTTCATCACAGGCATTTACCCTACCATGAGGGAGATGATGTTGTCCTGTCAGGTACTGCTTTGTCCACACACCTATGTAGGTACCTACATAGTATTGTGGTGTGGGCCTGGACACTGCTGCTAGTTCCAACAAATATGATGTTGGCTGTACAGTGATGTCTACCTGCTCTGAGGGGATTTCTACTCATTTGTGTACAGTTCATTCTGTTTGACACTGTAAAGGGGGAGCAGGGGAGATGGTGACCTGAACAGTGATGGCTATGTGGTCAGATATTACCAAGGGGTATGGCACTGTAGGAGTGCTACAGTGGCTACTAATGTTGGTTAGGACCTGGTACATGAGATTTCCACCTGCCGTAAGAGTGTTCACCAGATGATCCACTGCATTGGCATTTACAAAGCTGAGGAATATATGTGCATTCATGTTCAGGTGGCATAGGTCATGCACACTACGGTTGGGTATTTGAAGTCACCCAGGAACAGGGTTTACCATTGAATCCTGACAGATTCCAGCAGGCTCCAATAGGTATGATGGGTGTCCATAGTCATGGTTGGAGGCCTGTAGTTAGCTATGACTTGAGTAGGTGTTTTGTCAACTGTTAACTGCACTCGGGATATCGCCCGTGTGTCATACTGTTTGACCAGCTTGGAGGTGTGTATGTGTATATTAATGTTCAACACTCCACCTCCTGTGGTTTTGCAGGCCTCCATTTGGGGTCTAAAAGTATGACTGGGTGAGTGACCTGGCAAGGTTGGTGTCCCCTCCACAGCTAGAAAGCAGGTGTCAGTGATTGCACAAATGTCAGCATCCTACAGGACAAGGAACGCTTGCATTGATATGGGTTTCATAGTAAGATGCCCAGCTCCTGTTAGAGCAAGACATCTGCACAACGGCACACATCAGTGGTAGGCAAAGGCCAGTAAATAGTGTCACTTTATGAATCTAGCTGAAACACACTTAGTTGCCAGCAAAGATGGTGTCACATTCACAGGTGTACTCTGTAGGATATGACATCTGACAATGAAATGTATGTTAATTTGTTATGAGTTCAGTTTTTAATGGGTTGCCAGTGATATGTCAGACAATGCCCAACTGTCTAAGGCATTCACTACAAATATGAGGCAGACGTGTTCAGTCTGCAAAACTCTGGACAGTTGTCAGGTATGGGCTCAGTATATCACATACAGTTCAACCCACACACAGACACACACACACACACACACACACACACACACACACACACACACACACACACACACACACACACACACACACACACATTTGCACCTGTTGTGTAGTATTCACATACCCTATGTCATTTGTAAGACAAGAATATGTATCAGAGTAGCATTCACAGGTGACATATGAATAATTACAACATCCCAGGCAGCTGGCCTACCAGTGACACTCTCAGTATTGGACAACAGGGAATCCATTAGTAGTCATACATGAGCTGACCTTTGCTGGAGTGACTCAGGGGCTAGAGATGTGCTCCATGTCAATGCAGACAGGGCAAGCGGAAATGGTCATAGGTGCTGGACACCAGCATGTGAGTCCAGCAGTCTTGTTGTGGCCTAGTGTTTACTGTCCCATTTGACATCATTGCATCCCCCTTCTGCATTCCATTACAAGCTTACATGATTGACATACCTGTTATAGTGCTCAGGAGTTTCCTCACAACAATGCAAATGGTTAGGTTTGTGTAGTCACAGTCTGTCTTTGTGTAGTTGGGTTGAAACATGTGTGGCATAGACAGCAGCTTGCCTTTTGTAGGTACTGCTCATGAGCAGGTGATGGCCTGTGCAATTGGTGCCTTCCACTTGCTACTTGCATCCAGAGCAGCTGTGTTGTCTTTCCATTTGCCAATGCCATAGCAACACAGTGCTATAATTACGGCCTTCATGTGTGCCTTGCCCCTTTTCCTTGCCTGTGTGGAGGTCATTATGGAAGTGTGGGGGCTACAGCTTCACAGAGAGTAGGTGGGAATACCTCTCAGGACAGGACATGTGGAGACAGCCCAACAACATGGGGAGCAAAGCTCCAGAACTGGGTACAGATTGTAAGTCAGTAGTGCTGTTATACACATAGACTGTTGCTAGTTTAACAAGGTTCATCTGGACATGCATTTTCTACGTGACTTGACATCTGACAGTGACATGTCTCTGAAATATCTCTCAATGGTCCTGATGTCCACAGACAGCCCAGAGGTTTGCCTGTTATGTTTTCTCTGTTCCTCAGACAACGTCTGTTTTTGTGGAAGCAGTAGGACAATGTGAGGATTGTGGTCAGTAACTGTTGACATCCATTGGTGTTTTAGACATCATATCCTTCAGTGAGGTTATGTTACAACAAAGCCTGTGACCCTGGCAACTGTTTCAGTTTGGAATAACATCATGTAAGAAATATCCCTCTTTCTGGCCCCCTGTCTCCCAAGTATGTCATGCTTTGTTCAGATGTCTTGGAGTAAGAGTGTCAGAGGTATGTGATATCATTATTTAGAGACTGTAGTTAAGGTATCATCCCATTGACTTAGCAGACTCATGGAAGTGGTATGCAGAAGTGGTCATGAATATGGTCTCACACCCTGGACATTCTGTGGAAATCTGTACACATGAGGCTTATGTATATCTGGCCATTGTGAAGCAACTGCCAACATTTTATAGCAGTGTTGTGTGCAGATGTTTGTTTGGCTGAGTAGGGAGAGGAGCAGATGTGGGTGTCACAGATCCTTTTTCTATCTGACTGTGCATGCTGCTATGGCTGCTGGTGGTCTATCAGGTGTGTATGTTTGTAGGGTCAGACTGAGAAATGTCCTGTAACACCTCAGGATTCTCAGTACACTGTGAGTTGGGGGTATATGTCAGTATAGTGTGTGACTGGAAATCAGGATATGTTCATTCAAACAGCCATTCTACTCTAGAGTTCATTTGGGGTACTGGTATGTTGCTATGACTGTATGCAAATGGCTGTGGGTGGATATTTATGCACCACTATCTGCTTTTCCCTACTGTTCCATCCCTGTAATGCATTATATATTTGGATATACATGGGTAATTGCTCAGAGCTGATATGGGTTAGTGTCGTGTTGGTCTTACTGTGGTTCAGAAGGTGCTGGGTGACATGGTTGGCAGTTGTCATGGGTGTTTCTATTCTGTTACATGACTGCAGTCATACCTCTCCACTCTCCAGATGTCTAGACACTGTCCAGATGCGTGGCTCATATGTTCTGTCTGTTGGCCACAACAGTTGCGGGTTTCTGAGAAATCAATGGGATGATGTGAGCATTGACATCAGTAAATAATGACATTCATTTGTGTTTCAGACCTGGAATCTAACTGACATTGTATGTTAAAGCAAACCATGCCACTCAGGCAGACTTCTATGTGTATGACAGCCATAATTCAAAGATGTCACTATTGTTTGCCCTTTATCCCGCCCCATTTGTCAGGCTTTTTGCAGATGTCTTGCAGTAAGATGTTGGTTATCTGTGTATATATATATATATATATATATATATAGAGAGAGAGAGAGAGAGAGAGAGAGAGAGAGAGACTGGTATCTATATATACATATATATGTATATAACAGTACTACAGACATTTCATTTCCCCTTATGTTGAATGACTGTTGTGCATGATATGTTTGTAGAAACATTACAAATTGCTACAGCTCAGATGCTGTAGAGCTATGTTGCTGTGATTGCTGTATGCAGGGTCCTGGGTTCCAGACTTGGAAGTGATTATTTTTTTCATTAATGTTAAATGACCAGAATGAATATGTTTGTAAAAGCATCACAAATTATCACAGCTCAGATGGTGGCATGGTATGTTGCTGTGATTGTAGTGCACAGCATCCTGGGTTCAAGACCTTGGCAGAGCTAATTATTTTGTTGCTGGGCAAAACAAGGGTTAATGCTGACAGAGTGATTAAGGCACTTTTAAGCAGTTGTAAGCGGGTTTGTTCAGTTTTGCATGGAGCTAAGCAATGCTAACATATGGTTAAGCCCTGTTAGCTTCACTTAGCACCATTTACTCCTGCTTACACCCGCTCTAATTGTCTTTAAAGAAAAGAAAAAAAGGTGATAGGAAAGTTTTGAAATGGGAGCAATCAGAGGGTAAAACATTATAAAAAGCAGCTAGGATATGCAGGATGGGTGTAGGAAAGGATTGTTGCTCTACATTTCTTTGGCAGCAATAGCTGTGAATAATGAGTAGAATTTGGAATTTACAGCCTCACACCCCACAGGAAGGGGTGTTGGTGACAGACATTTGCAGAATAATCTGTGGGTTGATTGATTTGTTTCACTGTACATGGGGGTGAAATGTAGAGCTATGTATGGGGCATTTTTTTTTTGTGGGACAGATGCCCTTTTTTATTTTTTTAAGGTGAGAGTGGGATGTTGGGGAAGGGCTGTAAATAAGTTTGGGGAGGTAGGATGGGTGGGATAGGTTGCATTTGCATACAGATAAGACAGTAGACAGGGGTGGTATATGACACATAAGGGGGGTAAACACCTTTGACGGGGAGGGTGGTTGGGAATTTGAAGCCCATGAGCCTCCAAATGGATACAGTGGGACTGAGGTCCCCACCCATGGGCAGTCACCATTGCTCCTTCACGGCCCTGAAGGTGGCTGTGCTGGGGGCAGGACAGGAGGGGCAGCCTGCCCCTTGAGGTGCACCAGGCGGCCCTCAATCTGGCGCAGCTGCCACCCAACTCTTCTTGGATGGCGCTGTGCACTAAACTGACTGCTGGTGACAGGCTCCTGTCTGTGTTTGCTCCCAGGGGTTGGGAAGGGCCCCATCACCAGAGGCCATTCCACCTGAAGGTGGTGCAGGAACAATGGACAAGAAAGTCCCGGGTTGGGTCGCAGACACGCTGGGGCCTGGTACCATAGCCACATGAGGCGGGACAGGTAGATCCGCTGAGATCTGCCATCCCAAATTTGCTATGATGTTGAGGTTTTACAAAATATGTTGGTTAGTCATGAACAGCACATTTCAAGATTAGTTATAACAGCATGCATGGGTGTTCCAATTAACCCCATAAAACAGATTTGAAACAGTTGCATAGCAAAACAAACACATGCATAAATGGAACAACAGTATGCATCGTAACAACATGCCAGTAATACTGACGGCAACTGGCCACCAACAATGGTATGTGAACAAGATATGTTAAGATACAACCAATCAAATATATGAACAATAATAGAACACAAGTCCCAACATTAGGTTTGGAAAACAACATACCCACAGTATATGAATTATAGTATTGACCCAGGGGTGGGGGGAGAGATAAAAAGTCCATTAACAAATGTTTATACTTCTATTTTCCACAACAGTACTACTCAATACTCTATGAGTCTGCCCTCACTTTACATCTGCCTATGGCCCATAGCTTCTGTAGCACAAACATACCTATTAAACTGTCAGCCTGGAATGGTCTGGGGAAAACTGTGACAACTCTGGGTACATGACTAGAGGGGACTCGTACATGTCTGGATTACATATCTGGCATAGGATGGGTACCCTGAACTGCTGTTATGTGTGTGTGCTACTGACATACTTCAACTGGTTTCCTATCTGTGTCCAGGGTTATTGGCAGCAGTGACCACTAGCTGTGACTGCGTGCCACTTTAGAGACATGTATCAGAAAGAGTGCATGTTGCATGTACCTATCCTGCTGTCATTTGCATGCATGTGGTGGGACAGTTCAGCAGTTGTACAGTTTATTAGTATACCCTTCATACAGCTACTGTCAACATTTCCTAACCTGTGAAACCTGTGGAGAAAACATCTGTTAACAATACCTGACTGTTTTTATATTTATTCCTGATTCCTTCTGTGTAGATATGCATACATCTTAGTACCATTCCCTGAATTTGAACCATGTCTGGGCATGGAAAGTTAACTTCTCATCACACTGAGCTACTGGGGAGCTGCTGTTTCTTGTTTCACTGGTTTCTGCCTAATAGTCTCTTTGTTAGACATTCTGAACTTGTAATCCTGTGATGCGTGCATGGCAGATGGTTATTGTACTGTGCATTAATCCTTTGGATTACTACAATCTGGAAAGCAAAGGTTAACACAAGGCAATGCTGGATGGAACACAATTTGAAACTTTACACATTACTATTCAGAGTTCGGAACTTTGTGCAGTACATATTTCACATTAAAGTTACATCTTGTTTTACAGCTCCACTATCTACAGTTTTTCTTAACAGCTGGTTCACAGAACAACCTTAGTTAATGTATGCTATCACAGCCATATTTGCTGTGAAGAACCTGTATACATTCTATATGTCTACAATAACATACCAGTGTAAAGACAACAGTTTTTGTAGGGATCTTTATTACACATCAATATTAGTCGGTCAAACTTTTTTATTTATTCAGTTAACATAGTAACAGTATACCTACTAGCAGTAAGCAATGTACTCCTTCTTAGCTATTTTCCCAATATACTGCAAAATAGATTTGTACTCACCAGTCTGCCAGTGCAGCCTCAGTAGTCTTTCGGCCTGGGCTTCTATGTTACTAGCCCTCTCTGCTGCAGCTGTAGGGGAGAAAAACAAACATTATGCATACCTGTTTATCACATTCTCAGGCTAGTATTTCCTACAAACTACTTGATAGTGATACTTACTCACTACTGGAGCATTCCATGTCCATGTATCTTGGATCCACTGGACCAAGAGCACCCCCTTCCTCCACTTTAGGTCAGCATAGTGGTGCCATACCTGTTCACCAATCTGGGGAATCCCAGTAGCACTGGTAAGATCACATGTGAGATGGTCCCAGGCCTCTGCTTTGTATTGTAAGCCATGGTACTGGCCCTGCAGCAGTCTCTCCTCATGGTTTTCTACAAGGCATTCAGCCATGACCCTGGACTCCTGAATGCTCCTGTGCTGTGCCCAAAAGTGTGCTTCTTCACCTACACCAGCCATAATACCTGCACAGATGAACTATAACAGATTCTGGCTGTATTCCCTCCTGCACCATTTAAATAAGGTGATATTCCCACGCTTTGCCATATTGGATTGGACCATTTTGAACATGTTAAGCACTGCTAAGCAGTACACAAATCCGCTATGCTGAGTCAAACAGTGCTTAAAGGAGTAATTGCTGAGCACTGCTTAACAATGCACAAATCCGCTTAGCTGAGTTACCTGGTACTTAGCATTCATGTCTAAGTGATGTTTAAACATGGTAAGCATAGCTGAGCATTGCTAACCATTGCTCACTTTTCATTTTTTTTAAATTTTCAGAATAATGAGTTCATTTAGCAAGTGTATATGATTTACTTTGCATGACATCCCTCTATGTGCTTTCATTACATTAGCAAGGGGTGTGACTATACTGTATGGAGCAGTTGTGTATACATGGGTGATTTCATATGTTATATGCACTCATACTTCCATTTTATACCAGCTACACAACCTGGTTGACAAAAATCAATTACTACATGCTTTAATATGAAAATAATGATTTTAACACTGTTTTTCCATGTAAAAATAAATGGTCTGTTTTTTGGTACTTGCCTGCATGTAAAGCCAGGACTCTACTACACTACCTCGGTTTGGGAATTTTAGCTATTTATTTTTATTTATATCCTCTGGGGTGTTTAAGGGGAATGTTTGGGAAATTTTGGCCTTTTAATTTGGCCACCCACCAGTTATTTTTTAAAACCCTTTTAAGGTTTTGGAAAAATTTTTTAACTATTTTATTCCTTTTTCACCCTTTTGTTTTCTTTTTAAAATTTGGGGAACAGGAGTGGGCCCCAGGACTGGGTTTTGGGACCCCCTTGTACGGGTTTGAGGGTTTTTGGCCCAAATTGCCCTTTCCATTACCCGGGCCCCCATTTTGGGGTTTGGGTTTAAAATTAACCCTGAGGAAGTCCGGGGTAGGGCCAAACCCTTTTATTCGGGGGGCATTTGGGTTTTAAAAGGGGCCTTTGTTTAAAAAGTCCCAATTTAAAAATGTTGCCTTTGAAAAACCCAAAGGGTTTTGGTAAACTGCTTTTTTGTTTTTAAATTTAGGAGTTTTTAAAGACCTCTAAGGCTTTGCAGACGGGTTTGTAACGGGGGTTAAATTTTCCCAAGGGCGGTAGGACCCCCTTTTAAGGGGGCCCAACATTTCCTTTTTCACCCCTTCATACCCTGAAGGGGGGCTGTTCACTCCCCAAAACTTTTAAATTCCCTTTTAGTTTCAGGGCACAAAAAGGGAAAATTTCCCATTTCTGGGGTTTTTCCCCCTTTTTAGGCTTTTCCCCATTTTTAAAATTGTTTGGGGGTTTAAACCCCGGTATGTACCATTTTGGGGGATTTGCAGAACCTGTACCGGGTTGGGGCAAGGGCTGTAGGCATTTTTTAAAATTTTTAACAATTTGACAAACCGGGGTTTCCCCCACCATCTGGGCCATTTTCTTTTGACCCTTGCGGCTTTTCTTTTAAAAGCCCGGGAATTTTTGGGGCTTTTTTTTACTTTAATGAAAAAGGGCCCTTTTAAGGGATTTTCCCAGAGTGCTTCCCCTTTTTTTAAAATTTTGAGGGGGGTCCCCCAGAATTTTGCCACAAAATTTTTGTTTTGTTTTTCCCTTCCAGCATTTAGGTCGGGAGAATTTTGAAATATTCATTTAATTTTTTCCAGGTGGGGGCCTTTGAAAACCCCTTTTAAAATGTGAATGGCCCTTTTTAAAATTTCCAGGGGCTTTTTAATTCCCCGGGGGGGGTTTACTTCCAGTGAATTATTTTAGGGTCTGTTCCCATTTACCCTTTAAAAAGGGACCCCATGTTCGGGTGTGAATCTAAGGGCCCTTTTTGGGGGGAAAAAGGGGGACTTTTTTCCGGGCTTTTGGAGTTTTTTAATTCAAAAGGAACCTTTGGGCTAAAAAGGTTTTGGGGGTTAATTATTGCCCCTCAATTTTGGGGAAAATTGGCCCCTATATATTTTTTAAATAATTTATTTATTTTTAAAATATTATTTTTAAAAATTAAGGGGGTCCAAATCAAAATTCGAGAATTTTGGGTTAAATTTTCCCCTATTTCCTGACTTTTTTGCCCCCAAATTTGGGGTTTTCCTTTGATAAAAAATTTTGCCCCCCCTTTTTTGGAATTTTAATTTTAAGAAATGAAAAAAAAAACCTATTTTTCACCAAATTTATCAAACAAGAAGATTTCCCATTGAAAACCCAATTTTTATTGGACTTTTCCTTAAAAATTTAAATTAAGTTTTTTTTTTGGTTTCGGGGGTTATTTTTAAAATTTACCGTAAAAACATTTTATTTAGCAAATTTTCCAATTGGAAAACCCTTAAAAGGGCCCTTTTTTTCCTTTTAAAAAACTTTTTTTTAAAAACCCCTTGGGTTAAATGGGGGGGTTTGGGGGATTCTGAAAAATGTTATTGGGAGCTTTGAATATGAATTTAAAGGAATTTTTTTCCTTTTGGGAAAAAATAATAACTTTTTTTCCCCAAGCTTTGGGGTTTTCGGGTTTTTGAAAAAAATTTTTCCCCAAAATTTTTGTTTGTAATTTATTTATTTTTATTTTATTTTAAAGGGGGGTTAAGGGGAAAAGGCCCCAAACTGGACAGGTCCATTTTCAAGGGGAGGGCCCAGGAAGAAGAGTTTTCCATTAAAATTTAAAATTTACATATTTTCAGGTTTTATGAAATAAAAATTTTTAAAGGGCGCCCCTTTAAAATTTTGGGTTTATCTGAGTTAAAAAGTTTTGGGGGCAAAAAATTCTTTCAAACCCCTTAAATTCCAATTTTTACAATAAAAATGTTAGAGTTCACAATTGTTTCCTTAATTTTCCCTTTTTAGTTTTAAAGAGAATACTTTTTTGTTATTTCCCAATGCCGGGAATTTAAGAGGAAAAAAGTGGAAGATTTAAAATTTGCATTTGTGACAAATGAACATCCCAGGTTTAAAAAGGGTTTGAGCCCTTAAACCTTTTAATTTTTTTGTTTTTGGAACTGAAAAAATTTTAAAAGTGGGGATTTTTCCGGGGTTTTTGTTATACTTAAAAACCCAAAACTTTTCCTGCTGTTTTTTTGGCCTTAGAGGGGGGAAGTGATTTTTTGGAAAGGGGAAGGACCGGTTTAAAGAAAGGGAAAATTTATTTTTCAAAACCCTATTCCCTGCAGGATTATTGTTGGGGTTTTAAGGTTTTTTGTTGGGGATGGGAAAAGGGTTGGGGGAAAATTTAAGCCACTTGAAATTGGCCTGAAATTATAAATTATTTAAAAAATTTTTTAAAATTTTAAATTTTTATAAATATAATTTTAAATATTTTTTAACCAAAAAAATTTGAGAATGGTTTTGAAAAAATTTTTACTGTTTGGAAAAGGGTTTTGGGTTTTCCTAGGGTTGCCCTTATTTAAATTTTTAATAAAACGTTTTTGCAATAAAAAAAAATTTTTTTCCCCTTTTTAAAAATTTTAAGTTAGGATTTCAAATGAAAAATTTTATTATTTAATTCCCAAAATTAAATTGAAAAATTTAAAAATAAAAGTCCCTTTAAAATTAAGAAAAAAATTTATTTTTAAAATTTTTTGGGGGAAATTTTAACTTTAAGTTTTGTTTTTTAATTTTAGTAAAAATTAAAAAAATTTGGGGGAATTTTCCCCTAAAATAAAGGTTTTTGGGGCAAGGATTTGTAAGGGCTTTTGGGGGGGGAAAAAAAATTCATTAAGTCATTTCAATGTATAATACCTTAGGGTAGATTTATTTATTTTTTTTTAAAAAAAATTTTGAAAAGGGGGACCCCCAAAAGGGAACCGAGGTCCACCAGTGGAGGGGGAAAAAGTGTTTTTAAATCCTTGACTACGGGTTTTTTGGGCTTTAAAATTTTTAAACCAACAAAAATTTTTAGGGGCAAAGGGAAAAAAAAGAGAAAAAATTTCTTTTTAAATTATTAAAACCCCTTTAAAAATGCCTTAGAGAGTTCAAATTTTAGCGGAAAAAACAAACTTGTTATATTTCCTTTTGGGTTAAACCCAGGTTTTGAAAGAAAAAAAGGGAAGGGGTTTTTGCTTTGTGGGGGGAAAAACCAGGTTTTAAAAAGAGGAAAGGGGAGTTGTTTAAATTTTTTTGGGAAATGCAAAAAACCCCGGTGGGGGGATTTTTCCCAAAGTTTTTGATAAAAAACAAAGGCTTTTTGCGGTTTTTAGTTGGGGAAAAATAAGGGGAAATTTTTATTTGGAAAGGGAAATTGAAAAATTTATATGGGGGGATTTTTGGGTTCCCTTAAGGCTGGGTTCTTCAGGTATTGGGGATTTAAAACCCTACCCCCTATTTTGGGGGCTTTCCCCATTTTTTTGGGGGAATTAAAAACTAATTGCCTAATTTTCTGGGGGTTTAAAGAGGGAATTTTTAAGAAATTTGGGGTTTTTAAAACTGAACCCCCAATTTGGGTCAAGTTTCCTTTTTAAAAAGGGGAGAAGGTGTTTCCCCTACATTCCCGGGAGAAGAAGGGGGTTTCTGGGGTAAACCCCTACCCTTATTTAAAAAACCTTTTTTGGTTTAAAAGGGGCCCCCCTTTTTTGGGATTTCTGATTTTTGGGGAAGATATTATCAAATTGGGTTTTAAAATGGCCTTATTGGGGGGTAGGACGGGTACCTTTTAGAAGGGATGGAGAAAGAGTGGATTCTTTATTGGGGAAATAAAATATTTTGGGAGATTTATTTTTTTGGGAATTTTGGGGGCCCTTTTCCAACTGAGAAAAGGTTTTTGGAAAGATTTGAGGGCTTTTAAATTGGGGGGCAAGGGGAGATCAGGGGAAAAGCCCCCCATCTGTTTAACCCTTATGATAGGTGGGGTAAAAGGTTTTAAATTTTAGAAAGATGAAAAAAAAGGGGCCCCTATGAACCTTTGGGTCCCCAGTTGGATTTTTTTGGGGAAAAAGGGGTTTGGGCCCCCTTTGGGACGGGGGAACCTTGTTTTTGGTTGTTTAAATTTTTTTTAAAACCCTGAAATTTCCAAAAAAAGGGTGGTTTTTTTGGGGGTTCCATTCTTCCCTTAGAAAAAGTTTACAAAAATGGAAAAAAAGTTATTTTCTGTTTTGGGAAATTTTAAAAAGCAGAAAAAATTGTTTGGGGGGGGTAAAAATTTGTTAAAAAGGAAACTTTTTATTAAAATCAAAAAATATGCTTAAATTTAAATTTTTTTTGGTAAAAAAAAAGGGTTGGGGGATAGTTAAGTTATGGAATTACCTTTGTAAATAAATTTTAAAAGGTTTTATAATTTGGGATTTTTTATTTGTTTTAAAAATTTTAAAAACCCTAAAGAAAATTTTAAAAACCAAGTGCTCTTCTTGTTCTAATTCTTGCTAAACCCCAAAGAAAAGGTTTTTACAAAAACTTTTTACCCTTTGGGTTTTAAGCAGAAAATTGGCATATTTGATTTTAAAAAGAGGGGAGAACCCCTTCTTTTTCCCCCTTCATAAAATCTGTTAAATTTAAAGCCCCGAAAAAAAATTTGGTTTTTGGAAATTTTGATGGTATTACCAAAAAAATTTTTGGAAATTACTTTTTACACTGAAAACTGGGGAAAAAAGGCAATTGGTTTCCAAATAAACCAAAACCTTCGGGTTGGCTAATTTTAAAGTAAAATTTCCCCCAAAAAAATTTTAGAAAAATTTTTCCCTCTTGGGAAAAAAAGTATTTATAATTTGATTTTTGAAGGGGCAGCACAAACTTTCCAAAATTCTGTTTTCTGCCAGAATTTTCCCTTTTTGGGGAAAGTGTTGGTTTTTTTAAAAAATGCATCTCTTTTGAAAGGGTTTTTTTTTAAACTAAAATTTTCCAAATAAACCCAAAATGTGCCTTTTTTTCCCCCCTTTTTTTGGTTGTTTTATCCCCCTCTTGTTAAAAAATTTATTTGTGCTGCCACATTTTCAAAAATTTTTCTAAATTTTCTCCCTTTTAATTTCCCTTGAAATTTTGGTTTTTTTAGTATTTTGCCTTTCTTTCCCCTTAATTTTAAATTTAAAAAATGCAAAAGGGGGTTTTCTAAAATTTTTTGTGTGTTTCTGCCCATTTGATTACATAGAAGGCAGAAAATGTGCAAACAGTTTGGTTGAAGACTTGTTTAGTACATTATTTAAAAGAGTAAAACAAAAAAAAGCTGTTCACCTTTAATGCCTGAAACTTATAGCTATAAGGTAGTAGTTTTAAACTTGTGCCGTGAAAGAAAGGGAGAGGAAACGAGAAAGAGGAAGAGGAAGATAGAGAGGAAGAGAGGCAAAAGAAATGGGAATATAAGCGCCACTGCATTTTTTAATTATCTAAAGCTAGTTATGTTTTGTGATCTGCATTTTTTAATTATCTAAAGCTAGTTATGTTTTGTGACAGTTTTTCAACTTTTGAAGCAATAGAAGAATGAATTATAAATTGTTTTGTTTAACTTTAAAATGACAGTATGCTGATGCTGATGGTCTGACTTTTCTATGTAATAAGGAATGAGGAAATGGGTTTGCATTTGAATTTCAGTGTTTTTCAGAAAAACAGAATCCAGGACCACAGAAGAAGATATCAGAAAAAGTTCAGGGTAACATCTAACTATTTAAAATGTCAATGCAGAATGTGGATAACCACATCTGCTAGTGTTTTACAGAGATACTGGAGTTGCAGTTTTGTGAGAAGAAGTAGCTGCATGTGCTAAATATATTGATTTTTATCAACAACCCCATTTTAGTCATTTTTTTAGAAAGGCTTGGGCCTGGAAAGGCTAGCTGCTAGTATATTAAATAGACTGATGAAATCTGTATCCCTGATCTCATATGTGTTTTCAAACTTCTCTGACACCATGCAGTAACCTAAAATTTTCCCATGATTCATCCTAGGACATATATCATGTGCCTGTGTTTGGATGGGAGCCTGCTATTTGAATACTTTAGTGGCACACTTGTTAATTACCTCTGAGAATGTATACCTTCAGTTTTTTAGCATGAGTGTAACAGTTTTCCAACATGAACCTTTTCTTTAAGATTTATTTTGTTCTTTTTTCTTAATGCAGAGTCTCAGTCATGCATAGCTTTTACATACAGATATCTTGAAAATATTAGGTACATCTGGCTTACAAAGATTCAAACTGGATTCTAATGAGCTAGTAAACTTACTTGTTAGTTTGATTTTACACAAAATATCTGTACACACCTTGCTTTTGAATTTACTTATTAATAAACAACATCAGAGGCTAGGGCAAGTTAATGCCTTATTCACCATACAGTTACACACAATACCAGTTGCTAAAGACTTTAGATTAAGACGTATTATGCTTTCTGTTCCTCAGACAGATATAATGATAATAATGCCCATTTGTTAACCAGGTAGGCCCACTAGACACATAGTCCCTTTTCAGGGCCAATACCTGGTTAAGTGACTTTCTCAAGGTTACATAGTAGGCAAATGAGGGTTGAGAGAATCAAACCCTGTTCTACAGAAACTACAGCTCACAGCCATACGCCTTTGAACCAATATCCCTGAGCTCATTGTTTTACACTATAGCTCCTTGTATTAGTAAAGGCTTTGCAATGAGGCTATGGTCTGCTTTGTTATATTTAGAAGATGGGTCCATCTGAAAGCTACCAAGTTTAAGATTTTATTTTCTGTTTTATTGTAGTCAACTTCACCTGTGTTCTACAAAATTACCCTGCAATGTCACAGCACTGAATTATTGTAGCCTTCCTCCTTCTGTTGATCAGGTTGTCTCTTGTTTTTATAATACATTCATTGATAACTACTAGGCTATCTGCCTTTGCAGGCCATTTTAAGACTAGAAATTTTCACTTTCAAAGGTAAGAATCAAGCCTGTGACTTTGTGTCTATGAGAAAAACACCTTAACCTTTAGGCAAACTCCCAACCCCAAAAACAGGCCTGCAGCCCTCAAACTCAAATACCTGCATTCGGGAGTTTGGTATTCTACCTCTGTAGCACAGTGCATCTGCACCTCCCCCAAAAACTAAAAAAAAAGTACTCTCAAAACAGGTTCATAGGCAAACACTATGCAATCAGTCTGCAGACTATTACAAGCCAAGCCAATAACCAGGTGTCAAAATCAAACCCTGCATCTTGTATCTGTGAGGTAAAGACCTAAACCATGGCTCCAACCCCATCCACACACTATTTCTATTATCCTAGCATTGTGAGCCTAGTATTGAACATCATTCTGCCTTCTCCAAGGATGATGCCACAATAAAAACAGACGATGATTGACTTTAACATTTGGCTTAGTTACTGATGTCATTCTAAAGGGGTCCAATATTTGTCGGCTTAGGAGGACATGACTGAATGACTACTCTGTTTTTCCAAGGATGGACTGCACATGTCCCCACTCAACTTTTGTATATTGGCCAAAACATTATCCACCCCACTGTGCATTTTTAGGCAATGCCAGTTTGATAAACCATACAACATAGTAAATTCTATGCAAGACTAACTAAAGGCTCAATGCTAGGAGTATCAACAAGAAGTGATCATCACCCTGGAGACTGTTGCCATCTGTGCAGCTACTGAGATATGGTTTAAAGATATAAAAAGCAACCTGGCAGAACAAGGCTATATTTCCTTCCACACATTTAGACCAACTACCACACAAGATGAGACAAGAGGTGGAGGTGTATCAATCTACATAAAAAGTTAGCACACCTCAAGACTGGTCAAACAATATGGCATTCATGAGCTACTCCACGTCAAATTAACCTTAGGTAAAGTCAAATATCATATCCTTCCTAGGTATATATAGGTCTTTATCTATGACCCAGGATAACCACACCACATACTTGAATGTACACCAGATACTCACAATTCAGTGCTTTCAACTATCCCACCATGAACTGGTATACATGCACAACCACTAACATGCAGGTTCAAAGATTCCTTGATGTTGTCAATGCAAATGCCCTGGAACAGCTTGTTTCTTACTTTGATGAATGTATGTCCTCTTCAGGGGCAGAAGACAGAGATTATCCAAATTCATGCCTGTTTAGAATGATGACCTGCAATATGCACTCAACACACATGGGCAGTGCTTGTTAGGGAGAGGGAGTGCCAACCAGCCACTTAGGTACCACATGTGGGACACAGTGGTCCTATGATATTGGAGCTGAGTGTGGAAGGAATTAAACAGCCCAGTAATGCCAGAGGCCTAAGAATGACATGATACCATTGGTCTCAGAAAATACATAGTGGCTGAAAGTTGTACAGCAAAGGAGGGCTACCTCAGAAGGCAGCCTCATGGATGATGAGTCATTCCTAACATACCTGCATGGAAATGGTGTGGGCATGAGTATGTTATCACATGTAGTGGAATAGTTTGTGAGAATATGTAATCATTGTATATTTTATGGAAACACCAGCCAGGTTAGTCACCATAACATGTATGGTATACAACATTTCTACACATACTGACACTAGGGAGCACAACCTGATCATTGCATTTGTTCTTCTTAGGCTCATCAAGTATTCAGTGTGAAGGTACTACCAACACAGGCATGTGAATATTGTTTTCTGAATGTGTCCACCGGCCATTTGATATGCACCACAGGGTATCTCATCCTGCTTAGGTGGTCTTCATCATTCTGTTATCTCTTGCATTGTGAATTAACAGGATGGGCTACTTCTATTACAGTAAAGGTGTAGAAACAGGGCCAGGACAACATGATGTGGTCAACACCTGCACATGATATGATGATACTGAAAGACAGATTAAATCAGAGCCACAGGATACTTTGACCCTGTCTATTTCCTTCCTGGGTGGTCTTATACCCATGCCATTGGGTGACAGTGTGGCCTTACTTACACATGCTCTACACAATGCCCAGTATGAGGGCTGGTCATCCCTGTAAAGGGGATCTCCCCTGTTACCATCACTACTATAATCATTCCCCCAACTGTAGTAGATGACCAGCAGTCTACCTCAGATATGTGCATGCCCACCACCCAGCAGCCTGGCAGAGGTTCTTAGAGCTCACTAGTATCACAGCCTTCCACAGATACACATTCAGCTCTTGACATCAATGAACAGATGTGCAGGAGTATAATCTGGATGCAACCTGCAGTTATATATGCTAAACTGGAAATAGCCGGTGTTGTATGTGAGTTCTTTAAGGATGTCACTAAGCAATGCCAATGCCTCCAGAAGGCAGTGGAGTATGGAGATGATGCTGTGATATATTTTTATTTTATTAATTAATTAATTTATTTATTTATAGTAGTTTAACCAGGACAGTCCATTGGGCCTAAAGAACCCATTTTCAATGGAGTCCTGGGGAGAAAAGCTCCACATACAAATCATACAAAGATTCTATTCTACATACAGATTATACAAAGGTTATGTTACACACATAGTTTACATGAGGATTATGAAAAAACATTGTAGAATTACAATTATAAGTTAGTCAAAAACGAAAACAAAAATTTTTATTTATTTATTTATTTATTTATTTATTTATTTTTTGCTAAAAGTTGCAGGGAACAAACAAGGAGTTGTATGCTAGAAGCAAGCATGGAGTTGCTAGCTGGGATTTGAGGAAGGAAAGAGGAAAAGTGTTGGGAGAAGAGAGTAGGTTAGGAGGGATGTGCACAGGAGCATTCCCAGGAGGATGTTAAATGAGAGTGTAGTGATTTTTTAAAGGATGTCAGGTTAGCAATAGTACAAATGAAGGAGGGAAGGGTGTTCCATAGGCGTGCTAGTGAGAAGGGCAGGAGGTTTTGTCCTGGAGGGTGTAGTGGTCTATAAACTTCTATGAGGTTTTGATTATTAGATCTTAGGAGTCTTTGAGTTTTATGCATTTTGAAGGTAGTTGAGAGAGAGGGACAGAGGGAAGGCTGGAAAATGAGTTTATGTGCATAGGTGAGCTGAGTGTAGGAGAGGTAGTTGGGAAGCTCTAGCCAGCTGAGTTTATGGAGAGGTACACAGTGATGGGTGGATGATTTGTTACTGGTGGTGAATCTGGCTATTTTATTGTAACAAGAGGACAGTTTGGTTTTCAGAGAAAATTGTAGGTTTGTAAGAAGAGGGGCACCATAGTGAAGGGAGGGAAGGAGAAATGTGGTAGAGAGAGTAATTTTGGTAGTTGAGGTAAAGAACCGATTGTGACGGTAGAGCATGCCCAGTTTTAGGTGAGTTTTTTTATATTAAGTAGTAGGTGGGAGTTGAATTTGAGTTTGTCATCAATTTGGACCCCTAGTAGTTTAGCTTCAGATACCAGCTCAAGAGGTATGTTATTTTGGCTGATGATGGACAATAGAGATTTATCATAGTGATTTGTTTTGGAGGGGGTAAATATCATAAGTTTAGTTTTAGCAGCATTGAGTGCAAGATGGTTGTCTTTCATCCATTGTTCTGTGGTGGTGAAGGCATCTTGAGTAAGTTTTAGAAGAGTTGGGATGGATGAGGCAGCACAGATGATTGTGGAGTCATCAGCATATTGAATAATGTTTGCAAGGGGGATAGAGTGGTAAAAGTCATTAATGAAGATGTTGAAGAGGAGAGAGCCTAAAACAGAACCTTGTGGAACACCTGTAGGGGTGTTGAGGAAGGAGGAGGTGGCTTTTTTCCACTTGACGGCTTGTTGCCTTTTGGAGAGATAGCTAGTAAACCAATAGAGGGAAGAGGGGGAAAGGTTTAGGTTAGATAACTTAGTAAGAAGTAGGTTATGAGAGATAATGTTGAAGGCTTTAGAGAGATTGAGTAGGATGGTAGATACAGTGAGGCCAGAATCTCTTGCTTTATTTACAGTTTCAAGGAAGGATAGGAGGGCAGTCATAGTACTATGATGGGGTCTGAATCCGTGCTGTGTGGGAGTTAATAGATTGTTGTCCAGGAGATGGGGAAGTAGTTGTAGATGGATACATTTTTCTAGGACTTTTGAAATGGGAGAGAGGATGGCGATGGGATGGAAATTGGTAATATTGGTGTTGGTACCACCTTTATGTAGGGGAATGATGTAGGCTTTTTTCCAGATTTGAGGAACAATACTTTCTTGGATGGAGCGGTTAATTAGTATACTGATAGGGAGGGCAATGGCTTCTGCAGCTATGCTAAGGAAGTAAGAGGGAATGTTATCAGGGGCATTGGTGCACAGTTTTAGTTTTTTTAGGAGTTTTTTATAGTGGATGTAGGAATAGGTTTAATGAAAAATGGTGGGGGAGTGGAGTGAGTGGGAGAAGTTGGAGGGGAGGAAGTCTGGGGAGAAGTGGGAGAAGTTGGAGAGGGAGAAGCAGGAGGAGTGGTGGGAGAAGTCTGAGAAAAAAGTGGAGGTAGGAGAAGGGTTGTTATTTGGGAAAGAGGAGGTGAGTTTGGAAATAGAGTCTATGAAGAAGGAGTTGAATTGGGTAGCAAGATCTGTGTCATCTACATTTGGGCAAGGGATAGGGTTTTCGGTGGTCCCGGGTTTTAAGAGGGTAGTTATACCCCTCCAGAATTTTTGAGGGTTAGTTTTGTGGTTACTTTGGAGTCGGGTGAAGTAGTTACGACGGTCTGCAGAGATAAGTCTTTTAACTGAGTTACGAAGAGTTTTGTATTCATTAAGGGAAGGTGTAGATTTGTACTTTTGATATTGTGTCCAGGCTTTGTCAGTAATTTGCATGGTGGTAAGGGTGTTTGTAGTTAACCAGGGGGTGGATTGTTTTTTTATTCTTTTGGTTTTTAAAGGAGCATGGGTATCTAGAAGGTTTAGGAATGTGGTGTTAAAGTGGGTGATTGTATCTTCAAGGGGTAGAGTTTTTAAGGGGTACTAGTTAAGTATTTGTAGGGAGTTGCAGAAAGCTTCAGAGTTAAAGTTTTTATGGCAATGGGTAGTAATGTAATTATGAGTGACTTGTAAGGGAGAAGGAAGACGTCTAGTGAAGATAGGAAGGTGGTCACTTAGGGAGCCAGGTATGGTTCCGCTGTCTGTGTAGTAGTGAGGGTGGGAGACTAGAATTCAATCTAGGATGTTTTCACTGGTGAAGTCTTTGCATGGTCTAGTGATGGAGTTGATGAGTTGAGAGTAGTTGTATAGGTTGATGTTAAGGGAGTGAGTTGGGGACTGAATGGAGGACCAGTTAATATTGGTATCTCCCATGATTATAGTTTCATTATTAATGTTTGTTGAGAGCCAGGAGAGGATTTTTTCAAGTACTGGTATATTGTCTCCTGGAGGAATGTAAAGAGAGACAATGTATATATATTTGTGTTTGTTTAGCTGGAGATGGGCCAGTATTAATTCTGCATTATGGAACTGGGGGATGGCTTTATTATTGGGTGTTATACATAGGGATGATGAGTAGAGTAGCGCTACTCCGCCACCCTTTTTATAGCTACTGTTTGATCTGATGATTGAGTAGTTAGGTGGTACTATCTCTGAGTCTTTTATGTGTGGTTTTAGCCAGGTTTCAGAAATGGCTAGGATGTCTGGTTTGTTGTGAAATAGCCATGCATGTAGATTTGGAATTTTGTTAGTTATGCTTTGTGCATTAAGGGATGCAAATAGGATGGATTTAGAATTTGAGGATGGGAGTTTTTGGCCTGGGTTGGGGTGTACATCACCGGATAATAGTATGGAAGTTAGGAGCTGAGTTATGTAGTATAGGTATTTGAGTTGTTTTGGTTGAGAGGTGTAGGTTAGGGGATAAGTGGAGGAGATGGGGTGGAAAGTGTGTGTAGAGGTGTTATGAGAAGGGATTGGTTTGTAATGAAACCACAGGATGTGGTTTGAGGGATAAAGTTCAGGAGAGATGGAGTTTGTATAGTAGGTGTGTGATATGTGGAGAGGGTAGGTTGTATGTAGGAGTAGGGTGTGGTTGAAAAGGTAAGGCTGGGTGAGATTGTAGATAAGGATAAGGTTTAGAAGGAGTAGTAGTTGGAATGAAAGGGATAGATATTTTACAGACATGATGTGGTTTTAGTAGGCAATATAGGAGTTGAGTAAGGAGGTGGGGAAAGGTGATGTGGGTGTGGCATGAATAGAGGAGGGGATAGGAGGAGGAAGGGGTGGAGTTTGGTAGGTGCAGAGGAAGTAGGTGTGGCTAAGTGGGTATAAACCTAGAGGTAGTGGGGGTAGGTGAGAATTGGGGGTAGGGTAGGGGAGCGGAGTGAGCCCGCAGGGCGGATGGAGTGGGTAGAGACAAAATAGCAGAATGTGGAGTAGGACAATCAGGAAAATTGAGAGACAGCCAACAATTGAGAGACAGCCAACAGGTAAGTGTGAAGGCTGGAAAAAGGTGGATAGTATACAGAGACAGTGGGGAAGAATGGCAGGATGTAAGACTGTTAGTCGCTGATAGGGTGCCTGGTGCAGGAGATAAGGTGGAAAATAACTGTATAGGAGACTGAGAAGAGAGTGAAATGGGGGGTTTCAACAGGAAGTTTACAGGGGTGGCATAGGAAAATAAAAGTGGAGAGGTATTATTTCTACATGTACAGAGACCGCTCAGGAGAAAAATTACTGTGCAGGGTTGGGTTATGAAGCGCCACCTGGTGGCCACTCTTGGTATGGCAATGCTTTATCTAGTGGAGAGTGAGACAGGGAAGGGAATGAGAAGGAGTAGGCAATGCAGGGGGTAAGACTGTGGAAGTACAGGATGAAGGCTGGAGGAGGGGTTTGGCTGCTGGCTGATCTGCCTGCTCAGTTGGCCTGGACTAGATATTATATAAACGTAATTTAGAAGTATTAACACACATATATTAACGTTGAGTTAATATGAATACATACTTTCAAAGTCTTATATAGGACACACTTTTCAGGAAGATATGAGGGTTTTCTTTCTGTGGTGCCCTACAGTTCCGAGGCTTTCAGAGGGGTGCAAGCAGATAAAATGTTGCTGGGACACTCAGGTACACAATGCTGGTAAAATAAAAAGGGAAAAATAATAAGTTAGGGAGAGGGAGAAGGTAGAAGTCTTGTAAGAAGAAAGGTAGAGTTGAAAAAGTAGTTATACAAATATATTTATATTTATATATATGTATATAAATTTATATATTATATATATATATTAATATAAAGATATTAATATATATTTTATGAAGACTCTGGTTTATAGAGAGCCATGTGCTCTTGTATCCCTAGGTACCTGAGACAATGATAATGTCTCTGATCTGCATCACCCTCCCTCCTGTGTGGTATGAGTGAAGGTGCCTGATGCATAGGATAACTATACCTAGTTACTAGCATAGCCTTTAAATAAAACTGCCTGCATTATTTTATGTGTGGCACCACAGTTCCATGTGTACTTGTCAGGGTCCATAGAGTTGGAGTATATGTTGCTGCTTTGTCTGCATTACCTTATACTGTGCCTGACACTGTCTAGGGAGGTGGTATAACAGCTGTTTGGTGTCTTTCACTGTTACTGTTTTCACTGTTGGTGGAGGTCCCACAGGAGGCTGCAGCACA
This sequence comes from Protopterus annectens, assembly GCF_019279795.1. Classification (NCBI taxonomy): domain Eukaryota; kingdom Metazoa; phylum Chordata; order Ceratodontiformes; family Protopteridae; genus Protopterus; species Protopterus annectens. The sequence goes on along the minus strand of NC_056741.1, from coordinate 112,929,761 downwards.
AAATCACATTGTATAAAATATAACATGGTCAGAAGCTCCTGCAGGCTGTATCAAAGACATACTGCAATGCTCCCCAGATGTATCAATGCAGCAGTAACAAGCTTTAACCAAGCTGTACACTTACTTCACTATGCAACTGGTATGTACCCGGGCAGTCTTATATTGCTGTTTGGCCATAATATGTATGTTCTATATGAGTGTCATTATCCAGTTTTTGGGAATAGCTGGAAAAACCCACAACACAGAACAAGTATTTTGGAGGATGTGAGGTGTATATACATACTGTCTGTGGCTGTACCTCTTATATTCTTTGCTCACAAATTATGCACAAAGATACAAATAATTGGGGAAATTTGTACATATTAATCTAATTAACTTAAACTATTAATAGAACAGACTTTCCATTAAAATGCACTTCATGATGAATAAGAAGTATGAAACTTTAATGGCTGGCATAATTGACTGACTGTAGTCCTTAGCATTTTACCAAAAATTAAAAACATATTATGAGAGATAGGGCAAAATTATGAGGTACATTCAGGGATGCTCTGCAAAATCCAGGACAATTGAACAGCATGTGACTGTAAGAAAGGTGGGTGTACCAGTGTGCTTGTACCTAAGTACTTGATGACCCTGTGGAGTAACCCTCTGTAGTAAGTGGTGATACAGATACATTGTATGCCATAAGATAGAGTCATGTGCACTATTAGGGTGCTACACAGATACATTGTATGCCATAAGGAAGAGTCATGTGCACTATCAGGGTGCTGCACAGATACATTGTATGCCATAAGGAAGAGTCATGTGCACTATCAGGGTGCTGCATAGATACATTGTATGCCATAAGGAAGAGTCATGTGCACTATCAGGGTGCTGCACAGATACATTGTATGCCACAAGGAAGAGTCATGTGCACTATCAGGGTGCTGCATAGATACAGTGTATGCCATAAGGAAGAGTCATGTCCACTATCAGGATGCTGCACAGATACATTGTATGCCATAAAGAAGAGTCATGTGTACTATCAGGGTGTGGCACAGATACATTGTATACCATAAGGAAGAGTCATGTGCGCAATCACTATCAGGGTGCTGCACAGATACATTGTATGCCACAAGGAAGAGTCATGTGCACTATCAGGGTGCTGCATAGATACAGTGTATGCCATAAGGAAGAGTCATGTCCACTATCAGGATGCTGCACAGATACATTGTATGCCATAAAGAAGAGTCATGTGCACTATCAGGGTGTGGCACAGATACATTGTATACCATAAGGAAGAGTCATGTGCACAATCACAACAGGTTATGAGACCTTGTTACCTGTACACTACCAGGGAGGTGACGGGATGGTAGCCAGTTCTACTGATGTAAACTGTGCATAAACACTAGGTGAGGCCTTTATTGTCACGTGTGACACATTGGGGAAACAGATGTGCACTGTACTGAGGAATATCATGAGTATTCTGCAAGCTGATGCCTGTGGAGCACAGAGTGTGTCCCCTGTTTGTCTCTGGAAGGTCCCTGTATCAAGAATGGTAAGAAGAAACACACCTTAGTGTCTCATCATATGAGAAGGCTACATATTCCTCCAGATGCAGACTGTAGTCCATAGAGGTCAACCAATACCTGTATAATGTGTCTGAGTACCTGACAGCACTACTGGTACTGTCAGTCTGTAATCTGATGTGATGCTACCACCTGGTTTTACCATTTTGAATCATGCTGCCTGCCACCAAATTACCCTCCTCAATGGCCATTATTGGCACTTATATGTATCTAGTGTACTTTTGCTAAAGCCATTGTTGCCCTCAGGATTTCTGTCAAATGCAGCTCTGAATGTTCCAGAATTGTTTTTGTCCTTGTACTCACATGCAACTGATTGAGTTACTGTGTCTAACAACTATATTCATCACTACTTATTTACATCTCATTATACATTCATTAGAATGTACTGCTTTATCCGCATATCATTAAAAGTTTATTTGCATAATTTGCTTTCCGTACAGTTCCATGTGTTGTCCTTTACAGGTTCTGAGTTGCTTTGGTTTTCATTCATGCTAAAAATGAGCTATTGCTCTTGTTAGTTTTCTTATTTTCTGCATATGGTCAATCCCCAGCTCAGGACAACTGACTAAGGGATAAGCAATAATATATGGATACCATACAACATTTACTGTAAATTACATGCAGAGTTTTGAACTTCAAGCATTGAAACCAAACCAGCTCTATATGAAAGTTGTGAATTCAGACTGCCCTCGTACATCCCAGCAAATGGGAATGCAGTGAAAATGGAGCATCATAGTGGCACCTAGAAATTGAAACAATTTGATTTATTTAACATTTGTATAGCAGGAAAGTCTGACTGCAACAGAGACAATTTTCAACAGAGGCCCAGGGAGAAATGCTCCAGACATGTGGCTTTGGAATATGGGAGGAAACCCGTATAAGTACAGGGAGGACATACAGACACCACACAGAATGTACCCCTGCCAAGAACTGAACCAGAGAACTTCTTACTCAGAGGTGATAACAATAACCACGGCACCACTATGCCACCCAGGCAAGATATTCTAGTAAAGAATGAAGCTTGTTTTAGCTTTTCTTCATTATTTATACAAGTATTAATAAAACCATTCTGTTGAAAACGTGTGTTATTCATTTCATCCTATAGGATAGTTCTATAAAAAAGTGCAATTAAGTTTTCATAAAAAAGAATGCATAGTTGTAAATATACCCTGGATATTTTTTTTATAACCAACATTATAAACATCTTGAATCTTACTTCTGTCTATGAAGTTTCCTCCACAAGTATCAGACTATTTAATTGGTCCTTTTAGGCTAACATCACTTCTAAAACATTAGGTGGGCCTTGTGTCTAGCATCTGAAATCTACAGAGTCTGTTCCTTTAAACTAAGATGTACTCAGGATGGAAGAATCACTGCCAGCTTATAGACACAGGATCATGGTTTTCTTTGATGTTTTTCAGTAAAGGGAAACATAAATTAATCTGTAGGCAAAAGCCCCCATCCCACCTTTCCAGGAGGCAATGGCAAACTTATAACTTTGGTTCTTTCTTGTTTCTTTGGGATTTGAACTGATGGATAAGCTTCTAATATCAGTGTAAATAAGATGTTTTTATATACATTTTTTATTTACTTTTGATTTAATGATGTCTCAAAGAGGATGAAAGTGCATGGATAAGTGGCTGAAGATTAAAATTGTCTTGATGTCAACTGTTGAATTTTAAACATGAAGAGCTCTGTTACAATATGATGTGTAATAATACCCCCCCATGTACAGATGGAACTCAGTCAGTGATGCAGGGATGACATGTGACATTGGCTGGCACCAGACTCAAACATATAGAATAGCTATGCATGACTACACTAAAATTTTCACTGTAACCTATAGCGTGCAGACTTAGTATTCCTGGTTTGTTTCCACTGGAAGTAGTCCTGCACAAGGATTGGTTAATTCTCAGCTGACAGCCTTGTTAGGATTGACTGTCACAATACCACAGTACTAGGAAGTTCACACTATATTATTCCAATATTCAAATCAAGTTAGTCTTCTCCTCCAGTCACTGACACATCCATAATTACTGGTTGACACTAAAGAAAAGAAACCTAGGCTCTCTAATGGATGGAAAACTCCATGAAATGACACCTGATCATCTAAACCCTTGGTGCCCCACATCCATAGAGGAACTAATTTTACATAAGATGATTTTCTGTCACTGCACAAAAAAAACAAAAAGTTATCTAAAAGCTTACAAAAAAAGTTATCTAAAAGCTACTCCACCTCCTTGTACAAGCATCATATTGGCTTTCCCAGGCACCTCCAAACCCCCAAGGTCATTTCCATTTGCATATTACTTCCTAAACTGATTTTTTTATAATTAATTATTCTGACGTCTTTTTTTAATTAAGATAGAAACACTCATCATATTTGGTTTGTTCACTCAAATACTAAGGAAAGTAACACATTTATGTTTTTTGGGTTATAAATCTACTTTTTTCCAATAAGACAGTTTTTCTTATATCAGAGTAATTCTTTTGAGATCTATAAATTGCTACCTATCTTTATTTTTTATTTATTTATTTATTTATTTATTTTTCAGTGCATAATCACACTGTGTACTACACAATTTGACTATGAATATCCTCACTTTGGTCATAGAGGTATATAAACATGACCTTGGTCCAGGCAGCACAAATTCTATTAGTGGAGTAAGGACTTGACAAAGAGGCAAGAAGGATTGATGTCCCTACCCTGTGTGAGTAGGGACATGCTAGACATACCTCTGATGAGCTCTGGTGAAGCCTGAAGCTCAAGAGAAGATGCCAGGCTAGGTGGGATAGAGGATGGAGAATCACAACTGCTTTGGAGCTCAGTAGAACAGGGACACAAACTCATAGTTACTCTGGAGTAGAAGTTAGGACTTAGAATAAAAAAAAAGCAGGCTTTAAGCACAGATGACTGAGCAGGTGCAGATCCAAACTCAGGACATCACTGTCCCATTCCCTGTAACATTTGCTGACAAACCCATGCAGAGGCCAGTACCAGACTCAGGACATCACTATCCTATTTCCCATCACATTCCACTGACAGGCCCATGCAGAGGTCAGTACCAAACTCAGGACATCACTATCCCATTCTTCTTTACATTCCACTGACAGGTGGATGCGGAGGTCTGTACCAGACTCAGGACATCACTATCTCATTCCTCATTACATTCTGCTGACAGGCCCATGAAGAGGTCAGTATCAAACTCAGGACATCACTATCTCATTCTCATCACATTCACTGACAGGCCCATGCAGAGGACAGTACTGGTGTAATATTGTTTCCCCTTCCCCTTTGCCTCACACTACTGTCCCAAAACCTTGAAGTTGGACTAATGAGGGTGGCACCAGACAGCTGATGGTCAGAAATTCAGCCCTGACCCCCCCCCCCAAAGAAACAGAATACAGGTCTATAGGAAACAAAAGAATCTAGTGATAATTGGCCAAGACATGAACAATATATGACTTGGTGTCATGTCAGTCAACCAAATTCAATTTAATTTAACCACATTCTGTAGGAAAAAAGTAGCCCAAACTGCTTTTGTTGATCACAAAACAAAGCTTATGTTGCAAGGAAGCAAGCCCATATATACCCCCCAAATGGGGTGAGATCCCCACATCCCAACTTATATATTCCAAGTTTGAGGTCACACACCAGTGGTTAAAAGTGCATCCTCAAAGTTAACTGAAAGTTGCTTTTGGCCATTGTACTTTGACCAAATGACATTGGAACTTAATGCATTCGGCAGCTTGACAGTTTCCCATCTACCTGTACTGTGTACTGCAGTGTGATCATACAGCTGAGTTGAAGCAGATAACAGGCAAAGAATCATAAATCAAGTACCAATAATATTAAGTAGCAGTTATAGAGAAGTCATACTTTTCTGTGACAACAAGGTGATCAACAAGAAAATCTGAGGTTCCAAGAATTTTGTTTTAAATTGTATTCAGTAGTTTAATTTCTGGAATTCTACTGTGTTTCTGTTTAAAATGGTCTTATGCATTATAAGTGCTCACTCCTACCATAACACAAAGTATAATTTCTGAAAAGAAATCTAAAAGAAATAAATTAATGTAGCCTGTCAGGCATTCTGAAAAATAAACATTTGAATTTCATCTATGCTATATTTCCTAAAAAAATAAAGAAAAGGAAGTACTTTCTTTAAATTAAAATTAATTTTAAAACCCCCAAACAAGGGGTCCAACCCAAAATTTCATTTTCCCTAAAAAAACATTTCAACATCTTCAAAAAAACCCGGGTTTTAAAACTTTCCCAAAAAAAATGAAAAAATTTTTAATAATTTCCTTCCCAAAAAATCAAAAAAGAGCCTTGGGAAAAATTTTTAAATTTTTTTTTCTTATTCAAATTAAAAACAAAATTTTTGGAAAAAAAGAAAAAGTTCAAAAAACAAAAAAGCCAAAAGGGCCCTTTTTGCTCTAAAGGGAGAATAAAAAAAATTTTCTGATTTTAGCATAACCTTATTTTCCAATTTAAAATCAAAAATTTTCCCCAAATTAAATTTTTATATCCCTTTTAAAAGAATCTCAGGAAGGGTTTTTTTTTCTGGTTTTTTTTCACTTAACCCCCAAAAAAAATGGAAAAAAATTCCCCTTTAAATTTAATTAAAAAATTTTTGCAAAAATATCAAAAAATGACTCTTTGGGGAAATTATTTAACCAAAAAATTTTTTGGGAAAATTTTTAACAAAAATTTAAATGGAAAAAAGAAAAAAAGGGGAAAGAAAAAAAGGAATTGCAAAAACAGTCCCAAAAAAACCAAAAAAACCCACGGGAAAGAGGGGGGGGGAATTCCTTTTCATTTGTGAATTTCCAAATTTTATTTCCCTTTAAAAAAAGAAAGAATTTAAGGCGAAGAAAAAATTTTATATTCTGGTTAAAAAGAATTATGGGGAAAATTTTTCTTTTTTTTGTTTTTATTTTACTTCAATTTCAAATCGAATTCATTTATTTCCCAAATTTGCATGGTCTTTTGGAAAAGTTAAAAGCATTTTTAAATTTCCTAAAGAAAGGGAAAATAAATTTAAAAATTTATTAATAAATAAAAAATTTTCAATTGTAATTTTTTAAAACATTTGAAAATTAAAAAAAAAAAGAAAACATTTAAAGGGGTTAATTTTTGAAAAACCTTATGGTTTAAATTCCCGGGGGCCCCAAAAAAACCAAATCCCCCAACACAAGAGGGAGGTAAAGGCCATTTTCTTTTTTAAGTGCCAAAACTTTTTCTAGTTAAAGAAAAAAAATTAAAAGTGCTTGAAAAAAATTTAAAAATTTTGATTAACAAAATTTCCCAAATTTTTAAAAAATTTAGGGAAAAAAATTATTTGGCTTTTCTAAATTTTTAAAAAAATGTTTTAATTGGGGAGATTTTTCATTTAAAAATTTATTTATTTACCCAAGCCTCCTTTTTGGCCCAAGGAAAAATCCAAATAAATTTTCCTAAGGGCAAAGGGGGAAAAATTTTAAAATCATTAAAAAATAAATAATTTGGTAAAACAAAAAATTTACCCTTTGGGGGGAAATTTTTTTTTGTTTTAAAAAAAAAGTTAAACCCCAAAAGAATAACCTTTAAATTTTCAATTTTAATTTTTGGCAGTTTTGGGGTTTTTTTTTTGCCCAAAAAATTTCCAAGGGAAAAACAAATAAGCCCCAAAGCCCAAAAAAACTTTTGAAGGTTTAAAAGGAAAAAAAACCCTTATTTTTAAAAAATTTAATTAAAAAAACGTTTTTGCCCCGAAAAAAAACAAAATTTTGTAGATTAAAATATTTAAATTTAAAAAATCAAAAATTATACCAAAATCAAAAACTCCGCAAGATTTTTGGGGGGAAAAAAGAAAGGGAAAACCCTGTGGAAAAATTTTTGGTCTTCTTTAAAAAAAATAAAAAGCCCCTTTTTAAAGTGGAGGAAGCCCCCTTTTCCTGAAACATTTAAAAAAAAAAAATTTTTCCCCAAAAATTCAATTTTTCCCAAAAATTCCCAAAAAGGATAGCCCATGTTCCCAAAAAAATTTGGGCTTCCCCAAGGAAAATGGGTAAATTTTTGGGGGAAACCCCGGAAAGAAAATTCCCTTTTCTCTTTGGGTTGGAATGGTTTCCGTTTTAAAAAAAATTTGAGGAATCCCAAAGGCAAGGGAAAAATTTAAGTTTTTTAAAATTCCTTTAGTTTGTAAATTTTTATGGGATTTGGTTGGGGGGTTTTTCTTTAAAAAAAAAATTTTAAAAAATTTTTTAAAGAAAATTTTGAAGAAGAAAAAGGGGTTAATGAAGCAAGTAAAAAAAAAAAAAAGAACAATTTTAATTATGAAATTTAATTTAAAAAAATTAATAAAAAAGGGTTTTTCCCGAAAAATTTTTTTCAAATTTTTTATATTAAATATTAATTTAAAAAATAAAATTATAAAAATGCTTTTTAAAAATTGGGGTTTTTGGGAAAAAAGCAAAGAAGGGAAGGTTTATTGTTTAAAAAATTTTTAATTTTTCTGTGCTTTTAAAAAGGACCAAAAAACCCAACTTTTCCCACCCCCCTTTAAATTAATGTGGGGGGGAATTTTTTTTTCCCAATTTTTCAAAAGAAAACAGAAAAATATGGGCAAAAATCAAAAAATAAATGTTTTTTAAAACATTAATTAAAATGTTTTCCCTATTCACATTAAAAATTAAATTTTAGGAAGGAAAAAATTTCTTAAGGGGGCACATTTTGGTAAAAATTCATAGTTTAAATGTTTTATTAAATGAAATCCAAGTGGAACAAATGGCCCAAAGATTTTTAAGACGATTAAAGACTTCCCCCCAAAAGGACCCAAGGGGAAAAATGTTAATTTTATTAAAAAAAATTAAAAAATGATTTTAAATTGGTTTTTATGGTGGGTTTTTGGGGGGCACTACAATTTTTAAAAAATGGAAAAATAATGGGTTTTTTTATTCAAATTTTAGAAAGAATTAAAAAAGGGAATTCTGCCAAATTAAAAAATCAACAAAAGGCTTTCGAATTTATTTTTTTGTTTAAAATTTTTGGTTAAAAAATTTTTTTTGGGGGGTTTTAAATTTTTTTTGGGTTTTTATTTAATTTAGGGGTTTTATTTGGGGAAAGTTTGCTTTTCCCCTTGGTTGGGATTTTATTTTAGTTATTTTAAAATTTATTTAAAAAGTTTAAAAAATTGGTTTATAATTTTTTTGTGCTGCAGGAATTTTAAAATTCCCGAATTGTTCCCCCTTACCCCCTTCCCGATAAAAAAAATTCATAATTTTTGAATCTTCCAAAATTTCTGTACAAAAAAAATTGGGCAAAAAAATGTTCCAAAAAGTCAATTTAAAAAAAAAATTATAAAAAAGATAATTTTTCACCCTTTTAAATATTTAATCTTAGGGGTTTTTTTCCTCTTTTTTCCAAAAATTTATTAAAAAATTTTTTATAAAAAGTTTAAACTTTTGGGGAAATTTCTGATTTTTTAGATATTGAAATAAATTTGGTAATATTTAAATGTAATCCAAAAGGGGGTTTGGAACAAATTACACCAAAAAGGGCTTTTAATTTTTCTTGGGGGAATTGGTCTTGAAAAGCAACAAACAAAAAAGGAAAAATGGGTTTTATTATTTAAAAAAAAGGTAAAAAAATAGAAAAAATTTTTTTCCCTTATAAAAGTTAATAAATATAAAATAAAAATTGATTCCTCCATTTTAACCCAAATTTTAAATGGGTCAAAAATAAATGTTATTTTTTTAATTTTAAAAAATTTAAATCTAATTTTTTTATTCAAAAATGACAGTGTTTTTTAAGATTAATTCAAAAAATGGGAACATTAAATGAATTTTTTTGGGTGGGAAGGGTTTTTGGGGGTTGGGAGTTTGAAATGTTTTTCTCTTTTTTGGTAGTTTTGGAGGAAATTTAAATTGGTATTTTTTTATTTGTTTAAAATTTTGTTTGGCCAAAATTTTTATTGGTTATTTTAAAATCATTTTGAAAACCCCTTGAAACAACCCTTGGTTTTGGATTTTGTTTATTTTAAAAAATTTTAAAAAAAATTTAAGAATTCCCGGTTATTCTTCCGGGGTTTAAAAGGGGAAAAAACATTTATTTTGTTTAATGCCCGAATTTTGAAAAAAGGTATTAAAAAAAACAACAAAAGAAAAAAATTCATTTTTGTTTAAGTAGCAAAAAACCCAAAAGTAAATTAATTTCCCCAAAAAAAAGTGTTTTTTCCCAAAAAGAAAAAAAAAAACTTTAACAAAAAAGAGGTTTATTGAAAAAATTTTCTGGCTTTTAAAAAGCCCAATTTGGAAAAAAAAAGTTTTTTCACAAGGGGGTTTGGGGTTAAGGAAAAAACTTTTTGAAATTTAAAAAAAAAAGGAAAAAAAAACCAAAAAAAGGAAAAAGCCTTTTGGGGAAAAATATTAAAAACCGTTTAAAGTTTTTTTTTAGCAAAAAAAAAATTAAAAAAATTTTTGGTAACCTTTAAAAGGCCCCCAGAAATGTTTTCCCTTTGAATCTTTGGGCAAAATTTTTTAACCAAAACATATTAATTAGAAAACTTTTTTCCCCCCCAAAATTTTGAAAGAAAAATTGAAAAGTTTGTTGGGTTTGGGCTTTTTTTAAAATGAAGCCCCCAAGGCCAGGTTGGTTTTTTTTCTTCAAAAATTTTTTTTTTGTAAAATCCCCGGGGAAAATTTTAAAAAAATTCTTTCCAACTTTTTGTCCAAACAAAAATTTTTGTCTAAAAAAAACAAAATTTTCCTTTTTTTTTAGAAACCAAAAAAACAGAAAAAGCTTGTTGTTTTTTAAAAAATAAAAAGGTTCAGCAATAGAAGTAACATTTCTGTGTGACATGGAAAGAACTGTATAAAAATGCCATACTAATTATTAATGTTCAGACAAACCATTCTGCCAGCATGCTTTGTCTCCTTGCTACAAGTTAATAAAGGGTGACTTGCATGAAACTTACGTGAATTGGACTTTGAAGTCTTTTCCTTTAACAGATTGGACCATCGGACCAGAACCCTCTCTTTACCTCGGATCAGATGGGCCAGGTGGTTGAAACCGTTGGGGGGAAAAAAAATCGGCTCTTCTTATTTGAAAAGCCCTCCAACTGAATTGTCGTTCAAAAGAGGTCAGCCACTTTCTGATCTGCAACTGAAGGACGGGTCTCCGTAAATCAGTTGATCAATCATGTAGGCTCAGGTAAAGTGAATCTACTTTTTCCTGTTTTCTGTTTTAGATCAGGGACCAGATTTGTATTGTTTCTGTCAAGATTGTATTTTTCTTAGAAGTCAGGGACAGAAAAGATTACTGTCTTGTCATAGATCAGGAGAAAGAGACTATAACAAAATCTGTGGTACCACATTAAAAAACTAAGAGGTTACGTAACAGTCAAAGGGTAGAACAAAATTGGTAATAATTGCACAAAAAGACCCCAAAATCTGCTGTTAACAGAAGACGCAAAATACATGCAGTGGCAGTGCGCCGACAGTATTAAATATTATTCAAAATGGGTTAATAAATATGAATTCGATGGAAAATTAGAAAAATCCTCGCTTATCAAACTTGTCAAACAGCTCAAAACCGATTCCAAAGGTCGGGTAAAAAAGCAACGTAAATTAGGAATTCCTCAGGCACACAGGTGGATTGAGGAAGTAAACCGCAGGGAACAAAAGAACAACAACTCAAAACAATGTTTTAGACAAGGAGCATAATAACTTAGTAACAGCATCAGCACCTCTGCCTCCCTTGCCAGAATATGAAGCAAGTGAACAGGTTAGTCCACCCCCACGATATCATGTGGTCACTGAAGAAAGAGGCATTATGAAAATAAAACCGTATATTAGAGATCCCATCGAGACCAGGTCTCGAACAAGGGCAGGTAACTCAAATGAAGGCTTGTGTTATATCAAATGGTTAAGAATTAATGATCTATGAGTGAAGAAGAAATATGCCCACTAATAGAAGTACCCAACCCTCAGGCAGGTCAGGACAATCAGGACCCAACTATTTTAGTGTATAGACCTTGGACTCGGGGGATATCCGAAAGCCACTGAGGGGAAATTTCCCCATCCAAAAGTTAATTTTAGAAAATTCTCAGAAGACTTACAAGGAATGAGGCTGAGTTATAACCTAAATGGAGAAGAGGTAGAAAAAGTAGTTAGACAAACTGTGGGGCCAGATTAGCATGTCATTAGTGGCAACTGGAATCCCGTGATTTCACAAAGACCCCTCCCACATAGCAGCACAGAATTAGACAACAGAGTAAAAGGTCTTACAGACCGCATCTCTGAAAAATGGAAGCCTAGGGCAGATTGGACTTGCATTAATCAATTCATCCAACAAGAAGGTGAAACTTTTGACTGGTATTATGCCAGACTATTAGAATGTTTTAATAACCACTGTGGAATGCAGGTTCCTGAAGATCAAACACAAGATTCCCCATATGAACAGCAGTTAAGGAATGCATTTTTAAAGGGCAGTATTGCACTTATAAGCAGTTTTATTACAAAACACATGGTAGACCATCGTACAAGCAGGTTACAGTCATTACTTGAATATGCTAGGCATGCCGAAAGGCATTTTAATAGCAAAAAGAAAAAGAAAGCTCAAGTATTTTCTGTAGAAGATGGAGCAGAAGTTTACGTAGTACAGTCCGGGAAAAAGGGCAAGAAAAATGCACAGGGAAACAAACAATCTGATAAACGATCAGAGAACTTTGAAGGGCAAGAGAAAAGGGGTGAATGTTTTAAATGTGGTAAAAAGGGACACTTGGCAAAGGATTGTAGGAAAAATAAGAAGGCAACAACGGAAGACAAGGAGGGTGAGGACTGACTATATGATAGTCAGGAATCACTAGAAGGGGATAGCGAAGAAAGGACAAATGAGAATGTGATAGAGGGAGTAGAGGATGTGATAGAAGAGATAGAGGAGGTGCAAGAAGTTAGTGACAGTGAAGAAAGTGAAATATTAGACCTAGCTTTATTGAGCTTAGAGCTCTATTTAGCAGATGCGAAACCAGAAGTTACACTCCTGGTAGAAGGGAGGGAAGACAAATTCTTGTGTGACTCAGGGGCATCACAAACCCTGATATATCCCTCCAAACTGCCAGAAAACACAGAGTCACCTGATTACATACTGGTAAAAGCAGCTAATGGACAGCTGTATCGGCCTCTCCCATAATATTGCAATAACCAATCCAGTTTCAGGATTGACTAAGAAAAGCAAAATTGTTGTTTCTGCAAAATGCCCAGTAAACCTCTTGGGCAGAGACCTCATGCAACTATTTGGTATTGCTGTAGTCCCAACCATGCAGGGTATGGAAGCACAGCGACAAATTGATACATTGCAGTGCAATCGGAGGGTGATATGTTTTATTGGTACAGCCAGGACTTGGTTACGACTGGTCCAGGGACTGTGACCGAAGAATTAATGACTGTAGCCATCAGCAAGTTCCCCTCCCTTGACATTGATAAGCAACACCTGTTGCACTGTACCCTGTATTATTGTAACACACTAGGACCTGATAAGGAATATGAGCAAGAATTGTTTAGAAATCATGCAAACAGATTGATATTACATAACCTGTACTGGGACGCAGAAGGGAACAGTGTAACCAGCTGTTCATTGCCCCAGGAGTTCTTTACACTTTATAAATCTAATCGATTACCACATGTTAGCTTAACCAGGAACAAAAATATAGAATGGGCAGACCTAGGAGAAAAAGTCACGAGATGCGAGAAACAGGCAGAATTAGAGCTGTCAGAACAGGGAATACAAATACAGAAGTTGAATTGGATAACTCAGACCCACCCAGCCGTGCATTTGCAGTCTAGCAAGGACAGCTGATTAGCACTCCTATTAAAGGAGGAAGAGAATGCCTTACAGAATATACCAGAAACTCTTTGGTCAACAGGAAAGTCAGATGTAGGACTTACTCATACAGCGGGACCAGTTACTATTATGCCAAAGTCAGCATTCAGACCACAGAAAAGACAGTATCCCTTAAGAAAAGATGCAGAGGCAGGGATAAAGCCTATTATAGCAGCCTTTCTTAAAGGAGGGATACTAGTAAAATCTCCCGATTCACCATGTAACACACCCTTATTTCCAGTTAAAAAGGCCAATGGAGAATGGCGTATGGTCCAAGATTTACAAGCTGTAAATGACGCAGTAATACCAAGGGCACCCACAGTGCCAGACCCACACACCCTGTTGAATGATTTAACACCTCAACAGAAATATTTTTCTGTGGCAGACATCAGCAATGCATTCTTTTCGATACCGATACACCCTGATAGCCAGTATTGGTTTGCATTCACATTTCAGGAGAAAAGGTATACATATACGTGACTACCACAGGGATATTGTGAAAGTCCAACAATATTCTCACAAGAAATGGCAAGCAACTTGGTGGGATTCACCCCACCAAGAGACAGTCAGATTTTACTTTATGTTGATGACATCTTGCTGATAGCCCCCACCCAGCAAGATTGTAGAGAAGATACCATAGCGCTATTACGATTTTTAGCCGCTGAAGGACATAAGGTAAACAAAAATAAACTTCAGCTTTGGAAAAAACAAGTTAAATACCTGGGATATGTAATATCCAAGGAAGGTAGAACATTAGATGAGGACAGAAAAGTAGCAATTTTGCAAGCACCAAAACCCACTACCAAGAAGGAAATGATGTCCTTCCTGGGTACAACTAATTTTTGTCGGAGCTGGATTCCAAACTATGCTTCGGAATCTGCACCTCTGACTGACCTCATATATAAGAAGCCTATGGCGGCACAGGATTTGTTACAATAGACACCAGAGGCAGAATCTGCTTTCTGCAAACTGAAACAGTTAATAGCGTCCTCATTAGTTCTAGGATTACCAAACTACCATAAATGTTTTTTCCAAACTGTAGATTGTAAGCAAGGTTATATGACATCAGTGTTAACACAACAGCATGGGGATAGGCAACGCCCCATTGCTTACTATTCATCACAACTAGACCCAGTGGCATGGTCCTTACCCCACTGTGTACAAGCAGTAGTTGCAGCTGCGATGGCAGTACAGGCTTCGGCCTCAGTAGTCTTATTCCACCCTCTCACTTTGAGAGTGCCTCATGTAGTTTGGGTTATTTTACTACAAGAAAAGGTGGCATATCTTTCCCCTGCTAGGCATTTTTCCTGTATGACTATATTGTTGAGCCAACCTCACATGACAATTGAGCGATGCATGACTTTGAACCCTTCTACTCTGCTCCCGACCCCTGCAGATGGCACACCACACCGCTGCCTGCAGGTAATTGAGCAAAAGACACTACCTGGAAAAGATCTGACGGATGTCCCCTTGGATGATGCCGAGGAGACATACTATGTGGATGGTTCGTGCAAAAGCGGTCCTGCAGGACAGAACCTAGTAGGATATGCAGTAGTTTCTGACACTGAGATTATAGAAGCAAAACCTTTACCACACAACTTATCTGCACAGACAGCAGAATTGATTGCCTTGACACGGGCATGTATCTTAGCAAAGGGTAAATGTGTAAACATTTTTACTGACAGCCAGTACGCTTTTTCTACTGTACATGTTTTTGCGCAACAGTGGAAAAACTGAGGAATGATAACATCTACTGGCAAACCTATAAATCATGCACAGTTTATTTTAGATCTTTTAGAATCTATTCAGTTACCTCAAAAAGTAGCCATTTGTAAATGCACAGCTCATACCAAGCAACAAGATAGGACTTCAAAAGGTAATGTGAGAGCTGATACAGCTGCAAAACAAGCAGCTACAGAAGTATTTCTTTTAAAATGAGGAACTACAACCCTCTGAGATTTTAGACTTAGAAATGTTAAAAACAATGAAGACACTCACTATGCAAGCTGAAAAACAAAGATGGGTAAAATGAGGAGCAATTCTCAAAAAGGGGCTGTACATCTCTAAAGAAGGGAAACCGATACTACCATCTAATTTGTTTAGATATGCAGCTTTGTTGAGCCATGGGCAGTGCCATGTCTCAACAGGGGGGATGGTACAGCTGGTGAACCAGGTGTTCACAACGTACGGATTTACAAACTACTCTAAAAAATTCTGTTTTGGGGTCAAATTTGCAACAAACATCATGCACAAGGGGCGTTAAAGCCCAAGCAAGGGAGTTTCCCTACACCACCATATCCGTTTCACACTATCTGTATGGATTTCATAGAATTGAACAAATGTGAAAATAAGAAGTATTGTCTTGTCATTGTAGATATGTTTTCCAGATGGGTGGAAGCCTTTCCAACCAAAAATCCAGATGCAGTCACAGTGGCAAAAGTACTTGTCAAAGAAATCATCCCTAGATTCGGCATTCCGGAAAGGATCTACAGTGACAATGGTACACACTTTGTAAACCAAACCATACAGCAGTTAAGTAAGCATTTTGGTATTTCTTTAAAAAATCATTGTGCATACCATCTGCAGGGCTAGTTGAAAGGCATAATGGTATATTAAAAAACAAATTGAGAAAGTTAATAGCTGAGACAGGAAAGAATTGGTTGTATTGTTTGCCCCTGGTGCTGCTGAGCATGAGAACTGTTCCAACTGCAAAAGGATTGACTCCTTTTGAAAAACTATTTGGAAGGGCTTATTATACACCCCAGTGGAAACTTCTCATGTCCTCAGACCAGGAAGCTGATTTTACACTAGCTGAATATATGAAGAAAGTCATGAATTCTAAACATCTGTTGCAGTCAAATTCTGTTTCAGATAGAAAGCAAACCGAGACATCAGAGGTGGCAGTGACACCCGGGGGCTGGTGTGGATAAAATCATAAAGAAGAAGAATTGGTCATCACCAAGGTGGGAAGGTCCATACCAGGTGCTTCTTTTGACACCCACTGCAGTCAATATAGCAGAAACCGGTGGATCCACCTGACGACTGCAAACTAGTTAAAAACTTTGAACTGGACAAAATCTTACCTCTCCATCGGGGGCCCTCAGCACAAAGTCTGGCTACAAAGGAGGGTCAGATCAATAGGACTTATCCGTCTCAACCCCAGTGAAGAAACCATCAGTGCTGAAGGTCCCATTAGGGTAAAAGTAAGATCACATGTCAAAAGCAAAAAAGATGGAATCCAGAAAATCCAAATACACCTACTGGAAGAGTCGGAGAAAACAGGAATGCAGAACAACCATTTCCTCAGAAGTATTGCATAATCATCCTGTTGACTGTACTAGTGACAATAATCTTTTTGTTGTGGCCATTCCTTTTCCCAGCCACACAAACTGAACTGAATAAGCGTGGAGAGTTCCGTGAGTGGCCCAAAATTCAACACTTACCAGGCAATCAAATATGTGTATGCTGAGACCTTCAATGTTTAGAATTGCTGGATTTACACAGCTTTGGGATACGGGGTGATTGTTAACTTCAGTCCCCCTAGGAGCCAACAAGACCTGGGAAAACTTAGTCTATGATACATCAGATGTCACATCACAAGATAAAGTAGCATTGCACTTGTCTGTTCAACAGAAGGGGGCTGTGAGTTTTACAAAAATGATACAGTTCAGGTGGGTTGGAGCAATTGCAATGTGACTGTCCCCTATAGATGCTACAATAAAACTGATAGCACAGGTTCCTATTGCAACACAAGCTATGATTCATTTTTTGAACTGATGTATAGGACAACTGATGAAGTAAAGCATAATGCTGACTTCTATAAACAACTGATTATAGTTGACAAAAAAATGTTTCATCCAGAGCCAGGACATAGTAAAGTTACTACCAAAGTAGAAGATTGCTACTTTGTATGTGGTAGGAAAGCATATAAGTGGTTACCTGAGAATTGGTCCGGCAGTTGTTATTTGAGGTACCTGGTTCCGGCGATATGACACACAGCAGTTTTACCTCAGGGGAAAATTCGGAATTTTCAACGACAAATCAAGAAGCCTGTCAACCCAGTGGGGCAAATCAATGCGGGCTGAAAAAAACATCATGCTGTGAGCTTAGGGAAAAATGGACTGTTACATATGGACTTGGGTGATACCATCATCTCATGGGCAGGTGTACTGCCAGCATATGGAGCAACAACATTAATCTGGGAACTGAGAAAATTGTCTAAACTTCTTGAAATAATGAGCAATGCAACCTTTTCTACTCTAGAATTGGTGACTCATGAACTGACTGCCATGAGAACTGCAGTGCTTCAAAACCGCATGGCTCTTGACGTCACCCTAGCGGCGAGAGGAGGTACTTGCACTTTAATCCAGGAGGAGTGCTGTTCGTATATTCCTGACCACAAACACGAGATAGACAATCACCTTGAGGTAATTCAGCAGGTGTCCGTTATGCCCAAGCCAGGACCAAATCCATTGACGGACTTTTTCCAGAGATTGTTTGGGGGGTGGGGCAGTATCCTAATGAACATCCTGATTACCATCCATGTAGGAAGGATCCTGCTCATGGTATGTGTGTGCTGCTGCATCCCCTGCATGAAAAGACTAATTAAAGACTTTATAGACATGTTAGTTTCAGAAACCTTATACCAAGGTTCTGAACTTGAAGAAATGCTAAAAAATTGAAAATGCTTTCATATGTTTAAACTGAATGACTCTTTTAACTGCAAATCCTGAGTAGGAAGAGGTTAGGGGAAGAGAAAAAAAAACAGTTTATGCTTATTTTGAAAGTAGAATAAAAGTATTAAAAGGGGGGAAATGTTATAAAAATATGTATTAGTAATATGCATGCTTAGTGCAGTTGAGGTTTAAAAGGGTTAATACATTTATTCTGTTCACACTGCATGAATCTTAAACTATTAGAAACTTAACAAGAAGCATTCTATTTTCTGCTAATGTCAGCAAATAACAAGAAGTAATTAATTTCTACTAGTGTCATGAGACTTAACAAAGAGTTATTGATTTTCTGCTTATGCCATGAGAAAGTACACAGCTGCTAGAAGCTTTGATAAGGAACACAATGGATGCTTGAAAGTATAAACCGTAGTCAGCATTACTTGTACCTAAGCTAGAAATGTACCTTGAATCTAGGCAAAAATGTAACACATATATTAGTACTGCACAACTGAAGAATTGAAAGTTTGTGGTGGGCTAAAATAAGCCCCAAGGCCAGGTTGTTTTTCTCAAATGTTTTGTAAATCAGCAGTTATTCTCAACTAGTCAGCAATTAGTCTAGTAACAAAATTTTTTTAAACCCCTTTCCCGAAAAATTTGTCTCCCTTCGCAAAATAAATTTCTTTTTGTGAATTTGGGCTGAATTTTTTTTCCCTTCAAAATTCTGGCCAGGAAAAGGGGGGTTTTTCCTCCCTTTCTTTCAAAAATAAAAGGGGGTTTTTTTTGGGAAATTAAAAAAATTTCTTTAAAAAAATTTTTTTTTAACATTTCTATTAAATTTTAAAAGGGAAAATCCCCCTTTTTAAAAAAAAGTTGCCAAATAAAATTCCAATTTTATAAAAATTAAATTTTGATTTTATAAAGATGTAAAAAAACTTTCTTTGAATTTTTTTTGGTTTTAAAGGGGGTTTGGGCTAAAGATTTAAAAAAAATTGGGACCCTTTTTTTTTTTTTTTTAATTTTTTAAGGAAACCCCACCCAGAATGCCTAAAAAATAAAAGTTTAAAAAAACCAAAGTTTAATTTAAAAATGGTTAAAGGGTTAAAATTTTAATTTTAAATGAAAAATTAATAGAAAACTAAATACATTTGAACCTTAATTTTAAATTTTGGGGGTTACTAAAGAACAAAAAATTTTTAGGCAAGGTAAAAAATTAAATTTTTTTATTTATTTAAAAAAAATTTTTTAAATTTTTTCCAAAAATCCGCTTTAAAACAGGTTTTTTTTTCAAGTCCTTTAAAAAAAGCTATAAATTTTTAATAAATTTAAAAATGACAATTTTAAAAATTACAGGGGAAAAGGGGAATTATTAAAAAAAGGATTTTTAATTTGGGAAATTTAAAAGAAAAAATTTTCCATAAATAAAAGTGGGAATCACATTTTTAGGGAAACCCCTTAAAATTTTTTACTAAAAGGAAAATTAAAAATATATATTAGTAAAAAAAAATACCAAAAAGTACCTTTACCCAAAATATGGAAACAAACAAATTTAAAAATTTTTTCAAAAATTTGAAAATTTAAATAAAAAAGTTTTTCCAAAAATTTAAATTTCCAAAATTATAAAAACCCCCCCAATTTCATAACCTTTTTTACTTTAAAAAATGACAAATTTTTTACATCAAAGGGGAAAATTTTAAACATTAAAAAATTAAAAAAAAAAAGGGTTTAAAAGGTTTTTTGGTTTTTAAAAAATAAAAATTTCCAAAAAAAACCCCGAAAAGGTGAATACCCCTTTTAACCCCCCTTTAGGGGGGATTTCTAAAGCTTTTTGGAAATGGGAAGGAATTAAAAACTAGTAAAATTTTTGGTAAAACAAAAGAAAGGGGAAAAAATTAATCATTTCAGGGAAAAATGCAAATAAAGGGGAAATTTTAAACCAAAAATTTAATCAAAATATGGGTTTAAATTTTCTTTTTAAATAATAAATTTTAAAAAAAAACCTTTGGAAAAAACTTAAACTTAGGGCAAATTCCAAATAAAACCCTTGGGTTGCAAACCTTTTTTAAAAAAAAAAAATTCAAACTTTAATTTACTCAAAAAAATTTTAAAAAACATTAAAAAAATTGGGGAAAAAAAAAGAATTTAAAATTTTTAGCTTTTTTTCAAAAAAAATTTAAAGCAAATAACCCCGGCAAAGACAACCCCCAAAATTTTAAAGGGGGGGCCCCCATGTGGGCAGGAAATTTGCAAAAGGGAAATTTTTTCAAATGGGGAAGGAAAAGGAACCCCAATTTTCCCCAGGGTTTTAGGCAATCCCAAAGGAAGAGGGAGAAATTTCCCTTCAAGCAGGTAAAACCATGGGTGGGGTAATTTGTAAGGGAAATTTGGAGCCCCGTGGTCAGGATGGTCCAGTTGCCCGAAGTAAGGGGGTTGTAAAATGGTACATTTTTACCAAAAGCACAAAATTTTTGGTGTGGGAATTGGGGTTTTAAAAAAAATGGGAATTAAAAGGAAAACATTTAACTAAAACAATATTTGCCATGGGGAAACAAGGGAGGCAAAAAGGGAAAAAAAGGCCCGTAGGAAGGTTCAAGGGGAACTAGTTGGGACATGAAAATTTTGCCCCTTAAAACAGGCCCAACCCAGCAAATAAAATATGAAAATTTTCCCGTTTTTCCCCCCCAGGGTTTGAAAGGAAAATTCCCAAGAGTGTTTAAGGTTAAAAAGCTGGGGGCAAGACTAGGATTAATTTAAAGGTGACAAACCCCTGGGGGGGGGTGTCAGGCCCCTAACCCCCAAAGGGGGGAATTGGGGCCCTTGGGGTCAAATTTTTAGCTTTACACAGCTAACAGAGGGTGTGGTCCAAATTTGGGCCCAAAAACACTCTTTCCCAAAAGGCCCCGGGGTATGTGGGGTTTGGTGAACCGGGTTTTCCGGAAGAAAATGGAAGTTTTTCCAAAATAGGGGTTGGCCCCAAAATTGGGACTCCTTTCCCCCAAACAGGGGGAAAACCCCCGGGAGGCAATGGGAAAAAAAACCCCCAGGTTTTGGGGGGGGTTTAAACAAAAAGAACTTCCCCCCTTAACTGCAGGTAAAAGATCCCCGGGGAAAAAAATTCGGCGGGGCCAAGCCCAGACCCACTTAAAAAATGCAAACCAAAATTTCCCCTTGGGTTTTCCCCCAAAACCTTTTTGGAACCACCGGTGATACAACAGGGGAAAAGAAAAAAAACAAAAACCCAAAAGGAAGAAAAATGTTAAAGGGGGCTGGTTTTTGCTAATCATTTCCAGGGTGGCAAGGGGCTTTTAGGATTAAAATTTAAAATTTTCCTTTTTGGCCCCCCACAATAGGGGCCGGAGAAAAGTGACAGGAAAACCCCGGGGGAACCACCAAACCCCCCATTTAAGGCCCGGAAAATAAGGGGGTGCTTAGGGGAACAAGGGGGCCTCCCCTACAGAAATTGTTTGGCTTTTGGGGAAAACCCACAAGAACCCAACAGAGGGGGGAAACCCCTTTTCCCCCTAATTTAAAAGGGAGGGCCAAAATACACTACCGTACCTTCCAAAACCAATGGGGATAGGGATTTAAACATTGGGATCCAGGGGACCCCCCACCAAATTCCCGGGCCCCCCACAAGGGAAATGACAAAAATATTTCCACATACCCAAAACGTTGGGCCCGCAAAATTTTCCAAAAACCCAAAAAAAGCGAATATGGTTTGAAGGCCTAACCCCCCCATCACAACAATTTAAAACACCACCCGGTTAAATTTTGGGTAGGGTCAAAATAAAGAAGGAGTTCCCCCAAACTGTAGGGCATGGTTTCCCATCCCCGGGCCAAAAATAAGAATCGTGTGGTGCCCAACTACCAGTTACATCCCGGGATTGTGAAAAAGTCCCGGTTTGCCCAAACCCTCCCCACATGGGAACCAGTGGGGATCCCGGTAGAAAAAAGGGGCCCGGCGGTGCCCCCCATCAAAATGACAAAACCCCAAACCCAAAAACCCATTTTAATGAGGCACATTTTCACAAACAAATTCAAATAAAATATGGTTTGGGGTCCCAAGTCAAAAAGGTTCCAAGGGCCTGGACACATTGGGTGGAAGGGTTTTTCAGTAAAAAATACCAAACTACTTGGGTCCCAAATTTCCTTTTAAGGCCATGCTCCCAAAGACCTGGCCCGAAACAGCTTTCAGCAGGAACACATGGGGTAGGGGCCCACCCCCAACCATTTAAGGTGCAAAAAGGGAAGGAAAAAAACTTAAAACAACCTGAGGCCTGAGTGGGAAAAGGAAACCCTGCCCCCAGCCCTGGTCCTTTTGGGAAAGAAAAGGCCCCAAAACCATGCAATGCCTACCAGTAAGGGGCCCCGGGAAAGACAAAACCCCTTCCGCTTTCAAAATAATTAAAAGGGATCCCAAAAAATGAAAATTTCCTGTCTAGCCCCCTGATGGGACTGTCATGTCAATCTGAATGGGGTTAAACCCTGCAACCCCCACCCTCCCAAATACTGGGGCAACCCTAAAGGTTAAGTGAAAAAACCTTTTGGGGGGAAATAACCCCAACGTCCCAAAAAGCCGCAGGAAAAAAGGTGTAGCAAACCCCCAAAAAATTTTGAATTGGTTTGTGCCCCCGTCCCCCCCAGGGTCAAGAAAGCTTTTTAAACACCCAGGCAATTCATTAATTTGAAGGCTGGAATCCCCGAAATAATTGGGAAAACTAAGAAACTTGTAACTGGTATGTTTATTGGAAAATAGGTTTAAAACTAACCCCGACCCGAAATGGGTGAAAAATCCGTAAGGGCCTAAGTTGGTAAAAAATTTTAGGTGTACCCCCCATCCCCCCTAATTATATAACCCCGGCAAGGGTGTGCCCCCCCACCCCTTGGAAAATTAGAAACAGGGCGGGGCCCCCCCTATGCTGTAGGTAATGAAAGGAGGTGTTTTAAACCCCAGACCGGGAATTTCAACTGTGGTGTTTGGGTTGCACCAAGACAAACTTTTCCCATTAATCCAACAATTTTTTTTAACCGTTTTGGCCCAAGGGCATGTCACCACCTTTGAAATAACAAACCGGAAAAAATACCCAAAATAACCCCTGTCACCACCCTTTAAAATGAAGGGGTTGTTGAAAGAAATTGGAAGTTCTAACCCCGTTGGGAACTTGTGGAAATGTGTTGGGTTTTTTTTGGGGGGGGGGGGGGGGGGGGGGGGGGGGGGGGGGGGGGGTGGGGGGGGGGGGGGGGGGGGGGGGGGGGGGGGGGGGGGGGGGGGGGGGGGGTTTTTTTTTTTTTTTTTTTTTTTTTTTTTTTTTTTTTTTTTTTTTTTTTTTTTTTTTTTTTTTTTTTTTTTTTTTTTTTTTTTTTTTTTTTTTTTTTTTTTTTTTTTTGTTTGGTGGTGTTTTTTGGGGGTGTGTTTGGTTTTTTGAGAAAAGGGAAGCAATGCTTTTTTTTTTTAAGGGGGGGGGGTAAAAATTTTGCCCCCTCCCAAAAAACCCCCCAAATTTATATAAAAAACCACCCTTTGGGCCCAAGGCTGCTTTTTTTTAATTTTGTCCAATCTTAGTGCAGACACATGTCAGTATGCACCACTCCTGTCTTGCACACACAGTGGATAGGAATGCAGACATTATGTAAGGACAATACACTATAATAAATCAATGGTAGATGGACATAGATGTGTGGAAAAGGATAACCGTGACAAGGAGCCATCTGGTCTTGTTCCACCCTGCACACAGCCAAAGGGCCCCAAACACACGAGGTGCAATAGTCACTCACTGCAGATACTAGCCACCAGTATCTGTCAGCATGACAGACTATGTGCTGCATGTGCCAGCTGTGCAACATGAATGTACAAGGAAGTAGTCACCTAGTAGCTGTATACATGTACCTGTGGCATATGACCCCATGAGTGCCCGCATGTGGCATGTCAACCCCTACATGAATGGGTTACAGCCCATGCACACACCACCCTCCCCATAGCAGTATCATGACAAGCCTGCTGAGGTCATCCAATGTGAAATAAACCTTTGGGAGAGCTGTAGTTTAATAATCCCCATGGCGCGTCCCATAACTGCATACTGCTGTAGTGATAAACTAGTTAGGTAGTAGTTCTAACCCCAGACTTGGTGAGTGTGTGTTTGTGTGCATGTCTCTGATTGTGTCGAGAGAAATGCTTTTTAAGCTACTCACACTCTGTACAATTCATATACTCCACTTTAGCAAGGCTGCTGATGTCACTCACCTAGAAATACACCTCTGGGAAAATCATAGCCCAGTAATCTCTCTAGCATGTCCTGTAACTGTGTACTGTTGTAGTGTGATAAAGTAGTTAAGTAGGTGTTCTAATCCCAGACCTGACAACTGCGTGTGATTGTGTGTGAATCTGTGAGTGTCTGACTAAGTACAGAGTAATGCTTTTTAGGCTAGTCACACATCGTATAATTCATATAATCCACTTTGGCAAGGCTGCTGATGTCACTCCCCTAGCAGTACACCCCTTGGAAAATCATAGCCCAGTAACTTCCATAATGTGTCTTGTAACTGCATACTGCTGTAGTGTGATGATGTAGTTAGGTAGGTGTTTTAACCCCAGACCTGGCAACTGTGCAACTGTGTGTGTTTGTGTGTGTGTCTGACGGAGTAGAGAGCAATGCTTTTTAAGCTATTCACACTCCATACAATTTATATAATCCGCTTTGGCAAGGCTGCTGATGTCACTCACCTAGAAATACACATCCTGGAAAGTCATAGCCCAGTAACCTCTGTCGCTCGTCCTGTAACTGCGTACTGCTGTAGTGTGATAATGTAGTTAGGTAATTGTTCTAACCCCAGACCTGGCAACTGTGTGTGAATGTGTGTGTGTGTGTGTGTGTGTGTGTGTGTGTGTGTGTGTGCATCTGACAGAGTAGAGAGCAATGCTTTTTAGGCTACTTGCACTCCATACAATTCATATAATCCACTTTGGCAAGGCTGCTGATGTCACTCACCTAGCAATACACCTCTTGGAAAGTCATAACCCAGTAACTTCCGTAGCGCATCCTGCAACTGTGTACTGCTGTAGTGTGATAAAGTAGTTAGGTAGGTGTTCTTACTCCAAACCTGGCAACTGTGAGTGTCTGACTGAGTCATGAGCAATGCTTTTAAGGCTACTCACACTCCATACAGTTCATATACTCAATTTTGGCAAGGCTGCTGATGTCACTCACCTAGAAATACAACTCTGGGAAAGTAATAGCCCAGTAATTTCTGTAGCACGTCCTGTAACTGTGTACTGCTATAATGTGGGTAGGTAGGTGCTCTAATCCCAGAGTTGACAACTGTGTGTGTGTGTGAATCTGTCTGTCTCTGCCTGAGTAACAAACAATGCTTTTTAGGTTACTGACACTCCTTAGAATTCATATACTCAACTTTGGCAAGGCTGCTGATGTCACTCACCTAGAAATACACCTCTGGGAAAATCATAGCCCAGTAATCTCTGTAGCATGTCTTTTAACTGCATACTGCTGTAGTGTGATTTAAAACTGTGGTAGGTTTACATCTCCACCCATGACAGTTCTGAATGTTTTGTGTGTGTTTCAATGTCTGTGTATGGAGCAATGCATCATAGGCTACTCACTCGCAGTACAATTCAAATACCCTACTTTGCCAATCCTGCTGATGTCATTCACTGTGAAATACAACTTTGGGGAAAAAGTTCTTTCATCTTCCCTGCAGTGTGACCTATAACTTCTCTATGCTGTAGTGTAATATAGGCCTTGGTCAGGGGTTCTATACCCACACAAGGATGTTTTGTGTGTGTCTCACTGTCTAGGTGGGGAACAAAGCATTTTCGACTGGTCACTCGCAGTACAGGTGAAGGGCAGCCATGGTGGTACAGCGGTTGGCGTTGCCACCTTACACCAAGAGGTTCTCCGGTTCGATCCTTGGTTGGGGTGCCTTCTGGGTGTAGTCTGCATGTCCTCCCTGTGGTCGTGTGGGTTTCCTCTGGGTGATCCGGTTTCCTCCCACATCCCAAAGACATGTTGTAGGTGGACTGGACACTCTAAATTGGCCCTAGGCATGAGTGCATGCATGTATGTGCCTTCTATGGAAGGTTTGGCGCCAGGCTGGCAACTCAACACCGCAAAACTCCTCTGCCAATCATAAGTAGACAAGTGATCCACTGTGGCAACTCCTAACTGGGAAAAGATGAAAGAAGAAGACACAGTACAGGTGAAATGCCCTACTTTGGTAATCCTGCTGATGTCATTCACTGTGAAATACACCTTTGGGGGAAGCTGTCTCTAGTAATCCCTGTGGTGCGACCTGTAACAGCTCCATGCTATAGTGTTATATAGAGCTTGGTCAGGGGTTCTCTACCCACACATGTCAGTTGTGGATGTTTTGTGTGTGTCTGGGTAGGAAGCAATGTATTTTAGGCTAGTCACTCGCAGTACCGTTGAAATGCCCTACTTTGGTAATCCTGCTGATAGTACTCCAGTAATGTCAATGGCATGTACTATAACTGTGTAGTGTAATAAACTAGTTAGGTAGGGGTTCTACTCCCAGACATGCCAGGTGTGTGTGTGCATTTGTAACTCATATTCTGTGTAGAGGTGAGTGTGGGCAATGAGGTGGGGGTTTTGCTTATTTCTTTTATGGTGGCCCTACTATATATCACAGTGTCAACCATACAGGGATAACAGATGTAAATTAGCTGGAAGGCTGGGAGCAAAGCCATACCCATACATGTGACATCAAGGCCAGCCAATCCAAGTTAGCAACCCCATTATTACCCAGAGCACACACTCAACCCATGTGTCATACACACACACATGCCTAGGCAACAGTCAATATGTGGGTAGTACACTGCATATTGGCCACTGATAATAACAATGCAATGACAGCAGTGGTATACAGAGGGCATGTCACCCTGCCCATCTGTCCACTATGCATGTACAAGCAGACAGTATGCCTCTACCATGTTCCCCAATGGACAGCTGCACCACATGTGGTGCCTTCACATGTGACTCACAACAAACATACCATGCCTGACAACATGCCCTGTATGGACAGATGACACTGACATCAGGGAATGCTGTTAGCATGTTATCAATGTAGGTGCAGGGTAAACCTGCTGTCCATTACCAGTTCCTGCCACAGGTGGGTAAGACTGGCACATATGACGATAATCTTTGTTCACAACATGGGCCAGACAACCCAGGTACAGTTCTACATGTCACTGTACATGCATGTGGGAGGTGTGCACATCCCAGACACCATTCATGTCATGGACTAAGAAACACATACATGACATGTGGTGTACAGTATTGGCCACATAATAGTCACCCAGGTGACTGGATGGGGGATGCAATACCCACCTGTGTGGGCAAATGCAGTAACTACAGGCCTGAGCCACAATGCAGACAATTGTCATGTGGCCTGATGCCAAGGTATACTCATTGCCTACCCTTGTACAGCCTGCTGGCACAGCTGACCACCACACACCCATGTAGACATGCACCCATGCATGTCAGAACTGGCACCTTGTGTGTTTGTGTGTGTGTGTTGTATGGTGCTTATGTCCACATCCACACTCACTACAACCCCCCAGGGCATACTGAAGCATACTGTCTGATGTCTGACACCTCCTCATACTCTTTGCCCATACGGACTCCATATGACCCATGTGGTGCATGTGATACCTGCACATTGATGTGTTGTGGCAATCCCACTAGTGATGTGTTGCACTCCTGGCCCTACAAAGTGTGTCAATGTGTGTGTGTCCCTGTGAGAGTGTGCCTGTGTTGACCCTGGCACCTGTTCATGCAGACAGGCATGTGTATGACACCTACTGTATATCTACTGTAACCCTGTTGCAGCTGTCATTCACCCTCACATATATGTTCTGAGTGCTCCACATCAGGTAACCCATGTGGTGCATCCAATAACTGCATTAAACTATAATAACACTACATAGTTGTTGGGGGTTTGATACCCTGTGCTGGTAGGAGTGTGGCACAAACATGCCTCAGTTTTACTCTCTCACCCCTCCCTGACATGTATTTGCCTCTGTCTGCCCCCCCCACTCCCTCTCTGGTGGATTTGGAGACCCACACCTGCCTTGATTAGGCAGCAGCATGTGTATTTTACGTGATGCTCATGATCAGCTGATGGCCTCTGCATGAATTGCAGCCCTCCACTAGCTGATTGCTGTGGAATAGCTGTGGTAACAATTCCATAGCCAATTGCATGGAAACACACTCCAATACCTAGGAACATCATGGTGGTGGTGGGCCTTTTCAGTCACTGTGAGCAGGAACTAGATCTGTTGTTTGGCAAACAGCATCTTAGATGGATTGGGGATTTACCTCTAACAACATACACTGTGGAAAGAGGGCAACAAGCAGGAGAGGATGTGCCTGACCTGACTACAGACTGTAAGTGTTGCTATACTGCATTTGGAAGTAATGCTGGTTTAACAGTGTTTGTCTGGATATGCCTATCATACATGTTGCAATACCTGCCATGTCAGTTCCATGTATATGAGGAATCCCCATCTGCAGGGTCATTTGCAGACTGGGCAGTGTTGTGCCTATGGTTTCATGTGTTAGCCACAGTGCATCTATCTGTGGAAAGCAAAAGGTTGTGTGAGGATTGCAGTCTGTAGATGGTGAAGGCCGTGACAGTTACTGACTTCATATCCCTCATAGTACATATGTTGCAATAAACCCCATTACAATGGAAAATATATGAGGTTATCACAGCAACATGTCTATACTGGCCCTGTGTATGTGCTGTCAGCCACACCTCTGTTAACCTTTGTACATATGGCGTGCATGATGTGGTGCATATGTGCTGTACACCATAAATACTGTCATCATATCTGATAAGCCAGCGATATATCAGAGTGCTACACATGTCATGTACAGTAGGGGTCATATTTCATGGCATAACGTGGGCAATCTGTGGATGTTTATACAGTACTGAGGTCTGTGTAGTGATGGTGAATGTCGGCAGTGTGTGTATTGTTAATATGTACTTTAGCCTGTGTATAGACTGTGGTAGATGGTATTGTTCTAGCTCCCCTTCTATCAGATGTTACATGCTGCTACCATTTTGCCATACATGTTTGTAGGGCCATACACACACACATGTCCCATACCAGAGACAGCCATCGGACCAAACTGTGTAGCAGTCCAGTATATGTAGGGTCATTCTGTGAGTGGTACATATGAAGATGGTGTAGAACAGATAGTCCATATACTGTAAAATTATGCTAGCTTACCATATGTGGCTGTGGCTGTGTTCACATTGGTTGTGGTTTTGCACTGTCACACAGGTGTATCTTACCCTGTGTTGTGACATGGCTGTTGAGCCTGCTATATATGCAGGTACGTGCATTCCCCCATACGAGATGTAGGCCAGTGATGAGCCAGTCTGCCTGTAGCCTGCACAGTGCATTGTTACGTGTCTAGTAGCTTAGTGTACTTAACCAGTGGGATGTCATGTGCAGATACTTGCCAGATGTACTGCTGCTGGGCCTCCCTTAAAAGTCATGTATGTCAGACAGAGCAGTGGGATGCTGTACAGATGCATGTCAATATCTAGTGGGTAGTATGTGTCCATGGCACCCCTGTATCAGCAGTCATGTGTCAGGCCAGACAGGAGTGTGTGAATCCAACACCTATGGTGCCAAATGTATACCAGTCATTATGTGTTATACCCATCTGCATGGCTGTCTACATCCATATTGTCAGGCCTGGTACACATGTTGTGCACTAAGGGATTATGTGTATACCTCTGGACTGTACAGGATGTGTCCGGAGTTCCACATATAGTGACCAGTATCTCTGCTGCACTCCACAGGGGCATTACATGCTAGTGGCAGTACTTTACAATGATTTCCTTAGGATGTCTGTCAGTAGCCAATGGCACACATGTTATAAGCAGATGTCAGCATCCACAC
>NC_056741.1:112892213-112894713 GCF_019279795.1 Protopterus annectens | reverse complement strand
TTTTGTACACCATCCCACATGTAGGAATGTGTGTAGTTGTTAAGGGATATACCTCCATTCACAGAATATGTTTCCACCAGGACTGCTTGGCAAATGCCAACATTCCACAGGTTCCATCCAATGGACTTACAGTCCTTCACAAGTCATAGATGTGTTAATGCCCTCCTCCACACTGTAGAGGTGTGCAGCACTACTGGGGTTGCTATAACTCACTGGGTGTGGCTGTTGTGGACACATCCACCATTATTGCAGTTACTGTTGCATCTATCCCCACACATAGCTGTCTGTAATACTGTACAGTGTATGCAATCAGGTTGTTCATTGTTGTTTACACCATTTACAGTAGATGAGGGCCTCACACCCTCCAAAGAGTAGGGCTATGCCACCGGCATTGGCACACACATGTTACTGAGGTGAGGATCGCAGTAGAGTGTGTGGAGAGGGACATACACCCTGCTATTAGCATGTTCAATGTCATCCACATTGCAGACTGCATACATAGCAATGTTTGGTTGTGCCTATCCTGTCTTGGTGAGATTACATGTGCAACAGATGTGTTATCTGCATGAGGACATACCTCCATGTGTACAGTGTTGTACCTGTACTGCATCCAAACCAAAGGCTCTGTATGTTGTACCCAGCCATGGCATGTGTACCACCCACTACACTTACTGGTGTCCACTGTAGAAGGTCTGCTGACACCACTACACCCATCAGCCATGTGGCACATGGACAAACACAATGCAATCAGAATAGATAATGGTGACAACAAAACAAAATTGCTAATTACAGCTATGATGCATCATGGCTGCACAGCTACACTGTCCAAGATAATAGCATTTCACTTTACTGCTGACAACATGCTACACATCATTGCATTGCTACACTGTTGTACAGTCACCCTGTGCATCAGCACCATGTTAGCCTGTCCCTTCATCAATGTTACAGATGTCAGGGAGTGGCACAGGTGTCATCATATGCACATAGTGTGTTGTTGTTTTGCCAGAGGACTAGGCTGAGCCATACAATTGACATATGTGTGTGTGTGAGGGGGCTGAGTACTGTTATGGGCCACTGGTGATGTCATGTGTGCAGGTATGTGGTTTCCCTAGGTTTGTTGTTTATGTGTGTGTGTGTGTGTGTGTATGCATGCACACAGTTCCACCATGTGGCTGCCCTATACAGGGATTTGTGAGACAGCTGCAGACTGTACCTGGCAGGGTTTGCAGTTCACCGTCTCCAGCCATGGACATGGGACCTATGCCTGGCAGGGGTGCTACAGGCAGTATCAGGAACAAAGCCTGCTCAAGTACTGTCCCCCGAGGTTGACAGATGTCCACTGGAACCAGGTCCCTCCTGGGACTGGCCAGGGCCATGTGCATGTGGTCTGCTATTATGGTCTGTGGACAGCACCCCCCACAGTGCTGGGGCTGATACTGCCACTACAGGAGTGGCTGTGACTGGTGGGACATCCACGGTGACCTCCAACTGCTGGTGTTGCTGACATACGTCCACATGGCTGTCGCAACCATCCCACCCTGTTCTGACATATGGACATGACATTGTGGATGAGATCCAATGTCTCACCCTACCATCTAACCATGACCTCGGTGTAATTATGGATGGCACCTGCTAGGTCACAGATGCTGTCAGTTACAGAGGTGTGATGAGCCCTCTGCACCCTTAGACCCCACCTGGTGTACCATTCCATTCATGCCTGTGCCTCCATGACAGCCTGGAACATGCGTGTGGTTGATATAGATGTGGCACATCTGCCAGGGGCATGATGACCAGCAGTGCTCCGACGAGCATGCCTGAACATCTGCCTATGTGATACCCCACCAGACATCTGGCTATGGCTGCTGTGTCCTGACACACATGCCATAGATACCACACTGTCCTGGCCAATGCCAACCATAGACTGTCCCTCAGCTAAGGCCAACAGTGATGAGGTATCTAGAGGCAGTGTGACTGTGTGCATGGATGGGGTGGATACTTGTGGGATGTCAATTGGTGGCCCAGCGGCAGCCCCTGATGACCCTTCCTGTGTCTCAACACACCTATCCTCATGGTCACTGTCTGTATCAGTGACATCAGATTCCCTGCAGGGGGGACCCAGCCCCACCTCGCCACCTGTAAGGGGTAAACAGGGAGCAGACTGTAAGAGCTGTACATCACCACTAAATAGTAGATACACACACACACACACACACACACACACACACACACACACACACACACACACACACACACACAAACACGTGTGCAGACATGGCCACACACACAGACATAAACACATGCAGTCAACATACATGGCAACCCATACACTCCAACAGACAGCACCTACAGACAGCTCCCGCACCCCCATAACACACAGTACAGTATCACACACAAAGCTGTAATTACGCACGTCAGCATACAGGACATGTGGTGCTCAACAGCATGCAGTGCAACTGTAGTCAATCCCCGTTACCAACATTATTCATGGCTGTGATGCATG
>NC_056741.1:112837213-112887213 GCF_019279795.1 Protopterus annectens | reverse complement strand
CATTGCTTGCATTTACTGTTTTGTGTGGGCCTTGCCTTCATCACTGATTACATATTTCAAACCTTATGTGGTGTCAGTACTGGTATACATTATTGTATAGTACATGAATAAAGGTTATCTGTGTATGCATACCTGTGTGTCGTGTCATGTCCTTTGAATTGTGGGTGGGTAGATGTTTAATGTCAGTATTCTCATTTGTGGGAATGGTTGCCACACTACACATTTCACAGGTGCCAGTTGAAGGGCTTGTGGCTGAGGGATATACTTTGCACCCAGTACTTCCACACTACTTCTACATATGTATGGCTACTGATACCTTTTGTGTGTGTATATGTGTATGTACCTATATATATCTCATATGGTTATATTTCTATATATGTATCTATAAATATATATATATATATATATATATATATATATATATATATATATATATATATATATATATATATATATATATATGCATATCAACATATGTATGTATCTATATACAATTGATGTTATATGATTATTTGTGGGTCATACATTAATATATATATATATATATATATATATATATATATATATATATATATATATATATCTACATATAGCTGTCTATCTGTCTACATTTACAGATATATATCTGTCTATATATCCATGCATGTTCGGCTCATATTTTGGCCTAGTCCTCATTCACTTGGCAATTGTCATGGATGATCGCAGCATTGAAGTCAGTAACTAGTGCCAACACTTTTGCATTTCAGACTTCATCTCCTTCTACATATGTGTTCTAATACATATAACTATGTAACTAGCAACATTTTAAGTGTATTAGAGCATTAGTTGACATATATCCCTATTTGTACCCACAGTGTGGCATACTTTGTCCAGACTTCTTGCACTAACAGGGTGTGTTATGATATTAATACATTTCCTGTACTGTTGACTGATTGTGCTGGATGATATGTTTGTGAAAACTTCAGGTTATGTATATCTGCCATGGTTTAGTGGTAAATCACTTTGTGTATGTAGTACAGTGTCCTGGTTTTTGAGCCTTGGAGAGGCAGCTTATTTTGTTGCTGGACAGAACAAGGGACGTTGGCTACAGAGTGATTAAGGCACTTTTAAGCAGTTGTAAGTGGGTTTGTGGGATGGTAAGCACTGCCAACCTCCGCTTATGTTTTCTTACAGTCAGTTAGCTTCAAATTTCTCAACATGTGTAGGCATAGCTTACCCCCGTGCAAACCCGCACAAACCTGTTTACCACTGCTTAACAGTGCTTACTGCCGCTGACCCCCGCGCTAATTCCTTTAAAAGAAAAGAAAAAGGAGTTGATAGGAAAGTGGTGAAAAACAGGGCACAAAGAGGTAAAGACAGTAGGGAAAATAGCTAGGCATGTGCAGGAAGGGTATAGGAAAAGTCCATACCTGCCCACTTCTTCTACAGCAAAAGCTGTGCATATACACTAGATTTGCAGATACATTTGGACCCTCAAACCCCTGGGAGAGGGGTGAGGATAACATATATTCATTGTGATGCCAATTAGACCAGATTACATGTGTCCAGTGGACACGTGTGCGAAATGGACAGCTATGTATGGGGCAAGAATTTTTGTGGGAACAGATTGCCCTTTTTTTTTCAGGTGAGAGTGGGATGTTGGGGAGGGGTAGTTTGTATATTTGGGGAGGTAGGTTGGGTAGGTTAACAGACAAGACACACAAGACACATACAGGGCTGGTATATAACACATGTGGGGGTAAACACCTTGGACGGGGAGGGGTATTTGGAAGTTGCAAGCCCATGAGCCCCCAACTGGAAACAGAGGGACTGAGGTCCCCACCCATGGGCAATCACCACTGCACCTTCACGGCCCCGAAGGTGGCTGTGCTGGGGGCTGTGTAGGAGGGGCAGGCTCACCCTCTACTAGTGCCACTCAGCCCTCAAGCTGGCGTAGCCACTCTCGATACTCCAGAGCGAGCTCCCTAAGCACCACGGCCCGGACCTGTTGACGGGTGACAGGTTCCCCTACACACCTGCTCCAAGGAGGAGGGCGAGCCCCATTCTCTGCAGCAGTTCTACCCGAAGGTGACACAGGGACCATGGAGGAGGATGTCCCAGGCTGGGCCCCAGATGTGCTGATGCCCGGTGCCATGGTCAGCTGAAGTGGGACAGATGGGTTCGCTGGGACTGGCCTTCCCATACGAGCTGTGTTGTCACAGGTTTATGACAGATATGGGTTAGTAACAGTCAACAGCATTCAGGATTAGTTATAACAGCATGCATAGTTATTACCATTAACCCAACACTCCAGATCTAACACAGTTGCAGATCCATAGCTGGCCTTAGGCATTGGCCAACTAGGTGGCCGCCTAGGGCGCCACTTTAGTAGGGGCACTTTTCCAGTATTTATTTGGTGTAGGTAGACGAGGATGGGGGCACTGGGTGGTGTGGTGGGGGTGCCGTGGTGCCCTTTTGCTTAGGGCACCAGTTTGCCTAAGGCCGCTCCTGTGCAGATCAAGCAGAACACATGCATATATGGAACAACAGTGGCCATTACAGGTGCATGCAGGTTTCATTGATGGCAACAGGCCACCAATATGGGTGTATTTTAACATGGCACATGCATTGAAACAAATGTGAATATTTAAAAACTATTAGGACATATGTTCCAACAAAAGTTTGGAGTGTACACATACCAGTTGAGGAGTGTCATTGGGTTATTATGCACATATGGTAGGGGTGAGACAGAGAGTTCAATTAACAACTAATATATCCTTGTAGTTTTCACAACATTCTTAGTCACTGCAGTGGTCTTTCCCTTACATGTATTATTACACTACACAATGGCCTTATATTGTATGCTGGTATGTTTATAGATTATTATATACATGACCTGTGTCTTACATACAGGCATGACATGCTGCAGGTGTTAATGCAACATATGTTGAGAATTGCTGTCATACACTTTGGGTGAGGTGTTAAAATGACAGGTTTGTTTCCATATACATTATCTGACGATGTAAATATTTGACTATCAGCTATATGTCATTGACAGCTGCCTACATTTCTTGGATCATCACAATGGATTTTTAGGGGAACAGGGTACCAAGCTGGTGATATGGGCCATTTATCTGGACATGCTGGACAGATTGGAACAGTTGTGGGGTATGAATATGCATACAACTTACAATTTGAACATTCTAGCAAATTCTGTACTGTTGTTGAGTGTAATTATGCATACAGTTTTCTATCTGAACATCGTATCAAAATCTGTACAGTTGTGAGGTATGATTATGCATACAACATAGTAGCACTCCCAGCATTCAAACCCCTGCTGTGTGTGACAAAATATTATAGCTAACATCACAGTACACTGTAATATTAGGGAATTGATGTTAAGCTTTCAACTGTTTTCTATCTAAGTCACCCTAACTTGTACGATATGGCTGACCTCTTGGCACGTCTAACATTGTTATGCAGGATGTCATACCCATTTTTTCTGCATACCACAGTGTGGATGACACTGCTTAAAATACAACAGTACTATTTATAGTATGGAATAGATCACCAACATATGAGAGAAGAGTAAACAGAAGCACTCCAGGGGTTATACCTTTATTCACCGACTATTACACATTTATTTCTACTGGTACAACACTTTCTAAGGCTCTTATATTTATTTGTTATGACAGTACATGCAGACTGATTACTAACCTGCCTTGCGATGCAGCCTTTGCAGCCTAGTATCATGGGCTTGCTGGTTCACAGCCCGCTCATCTGCAGCTGTCAGAGAAATGCAGTGATATTTAGCCATACATATGCATAGTATACACAAGCTAGGCAATTATTTACTACTTTGTAGAATGAGTACTTACTCAGTACTGGGGCATTGGCCATCTGACGAGACTTCTGGATCCACTGTTCCAGTACATTCCCCCTCCACCGCTTCAGGTCAGCATGGTGGTGCCTGACCTGCTCACCAGTCTGGGGCGATACCTGTGGCACTAGTGAGGTCACGGGCGAGACTGTCCCAGGCCACCGTTTTATAATGCGAGCCCTGGTACTGGCCCTGCAGTAGTGTCTGATCGTGGTGTTTTGCCAGGAGCCATACCATGATTTTTGACTCCTGGATGCCCCAGCGCTGTGCTCTAAATCATGTGCCTTCACCCACACCAGCCATTCTGCCTGCAGTAGGAAGTTACAACCAGTTATGGGAAGTATTCCTGCCTGTGGGGTTTAAATACGGCCATTTTCCCACACTTTCCCATAATTGGCCAGTTTTGAAAAGGCTAAGCTATGGGCACATCTGCTTACATAAGGTTGGCACTGCTTAAAGAGCTATACCACTAGGCAGATTGAATTGGCTCCCCTACACATTGCTTACACTTATTAACTTGATCTGTGCTGTGGTTAGCATTGCTTAATAGTTAATTAGCACTATATTTGCCATTTGACAATGATTTTTTCTTCATAACAGGTTATATATGTGTCTGGTATCCATGATTCATGCGTACATACACTGCATGGGGACCTGGGGACTTCTACACTTTATTACAATAACACCTCAAATCTATGCTTACTGCAGTACTCCAGTTCACATATTTATGTTATGTAGCAGGTTATACCACTTCACACTGTAGACAGATTCAGTTCACATGTTTGGTTTGATTTTCCTGTGGTGAGGATTAGTTTGCTGATACCTCAGTTATATCTAGTGCTATGGTGGCTTAGTGGTTAACTACTTTGATTATAGTGTATGGGGTTCTGAGTTTGAGCCTTGCAGAAGCAGTTTATATTCTTGCTGGGCAGAACATGGGCCATTGGATACAGAGTGATTAAGGCACTTTAAAGCAGTTGTAAGTGGGTTTGCACGGGTTTGTGTGATGGTAAGCACTGCTAACCTCTGGTTACAGTTTCTTACACTCAGTTAGCCTCTACTTTGCTTAATCTGTGTAGGCAATGCTTACCCCTGCGCAAACACACTTAAACACACTTACTACTGCTTTTTTGTGCTTACTAGTTCCTTATTCATTATGACACTGACACTTCACATGTGCATTTAATGCAGTACTCCAGTTCACATTTAAGTGCTATTATGTAGGTTATACGGCAAAAAGATGTAAAAATATGTTCATATACAGATTTCTCATGAAAAATTATATGAGCTGCAGTGGGACTCGAACCAGGAACGCCTGTTCGTTAGGCGGGTGCTCTAACAACTGCAATATTGCTGTGCTGCTTCATTTGCATATATATTCCTTGTTATCCTCTTCAGCCTTTTCAGCTGCTTTAACCGTAGCTAAGCAATGGGCACAACCGCGCACCTACAGTTAGCTGTACTTGGGGTTTTAAAAAAAATAAATAAAAGGGTCTCTTCATTTTATTTAAATGTACTGTTGCTGTTGAAACCATGGGGACTGTTGGTGGGGATATCTGGACACCTATGAGCAGTCTCGCTTATTTATTTACACTTTCTTCTGTTCTACTTTGCAGGGGCATGTTTATTCTGAGAGCTGTGATCTCAGACACACCCCCTGCACTTGTCCACACTCCATGTAGAATTTGGAGCTCAGGCAGTGCACCTTCATTAATATGCATGGCACGCTGCCATCCTCCTCTTAAACTGCCACTTCCATGCAGGACTAGGTTAGTTCTGCACGGAAGATTAGTAAATTCGGAGGATAGTTAAAGCATTTCTAAGGGAAAATATAAATAATAAATTAACAAGTGAACAAATAAAATGAATTTATAGACCATTCACTTTAATAGAAATAAAAGATCAAATAAAAAAGGTAAAAAAATAAGGCTTAGATGGTTTTATACCTGAAGTATATCAAATAAATCCAGATGATGCAGTTAAAATAATAGTTAAGGTCTGTTGAGAAATAAAAACAACTGCTGAAGTCCCCCCCATCATGGAAATATTCCCTTATATCACCTATTTAAAGCAGAATAAGGATCCTACAAAGTGTTCATCATACAGACCCATTTCAATTTTAAATATGGGCTATAAGATGTTCATGTCCATTTTATTTAACAGAGTATATCTACTTATACCTAAACTAATTAACAATGATCAAACTGGGTTTATTTTAAATAGACAAGTACAGGATAACACAATAAAAATATACACATTAATAGATTATGTAAATAAAAACAAAAAAGAACTGTCTATCATTAGTCTCAATTTAGATAAGGCCTTTGACTCAGTTAATTGGTCATACTTGTTTAAAACATGTAAAATATATAATTTTTTCACCTGAGCTAATTGCATTAATTTCTACATTATGCAATAACTCTTATACTTATGTTAAATATGGTCTTTTCTTTCTAATTTCTTTAAATTACAAAAAGGCACAAAACAAGGCTGCCCATAATCACCTTTACTTTTTGCATTAGCTATAGAACCCTTTGCTAATAGCATTAGATCCAATAAGAACATCAATAGTATCAAAATAAAAGAAGATTTTAAACTAAAGATTTAACTTCGAAAAAAATTGGCGACTTGGAGTTTCGCTGTTTCTGGATTTCCCTCTATATTTGTCGTCAAAATGGCATTCGCTGTAATGCCATTTTGATAACATAATATAGACCAAATTATACACCTATTTGTTGAGAAATAGTAGTATGTAAGTTAGTAGACTGCCACAGGTCATTGCACAAACTTTACAAAATGTCTGATTTGTGCTGCCATGTTTAATTTCATTCTTGAATATGTGTTGGCTTTTATTAGTATGCTGATGCTCATTTGCATGTCCTTATTTACTCATTTCCAAATGATGCATAATGTGCTTTTTCTCCCACTATTTTCTGTGTGTTTCTGACTCACCCCTCTCATGCATCTAAATTCATTGTGCTATCTCACATGTCGCAGTGTGATGGTTGTTTCTGAATATCCCCTAGAGACTTATTGAGTTTTAGCTATTTTGCCAACTCCCTCACCTCTTGCAATGTTAGCAGATAATAAAAAACTGCCTGCATATGGGAAGGTTTAGGGGAAGAAGGAAATGTGAATTATCTGACAATGTTTGCAGAGAAGGCAGGAAATTTGTAAAAAGTTTTGTTGAAGACGTGTTTATTACATTGTTTAAAAGAGTAAAAAAGAAAGCTGTTCACCTTTAATGTCTGACATTTACAATTATAAGGTGGTCATTTTAAACTTGTGCCATGAAAGAAAGGGAGAGAGAGTGAGAAGCCTTTTGGTTTAAGCACTTGGGATTCAGACCAGTTGTTTTACATTAAGAAGGCTTGTGAACTGCATTGTTGTGGCAGGACAGGTAGCTTATAGCCTTCTAAGTTGGGAATTGCTGATTGAAGGTTCA
The DNA here is from genome assembly GCF_019279795.1 of Protopterus annectens. Lineage (NCBI taxonomy): Eukaryota > Metazoa > Chordata > Ceratodontiformes > Protopteridae > Protopterus > Protopterus annectens. The sequence continues at coordinate 112,879,909 of NC_056741.1, read as the reverse complement.
GTGTCTGTTATTCTAAAAACACATTAGTTCTAGTTTAAGCACTTGGGCTTCAGGCAAGTTATTTTACATTAAGAAGGTTTGTGGTCTGCACTCGTGGGAGGAGAGGCTAGATTCTGCCCTTCTGAGCTGGGAATTTCTGGTTAATGGCTTATTGTGCCTGCTTATTTGATCTGTTTCTTTCTGAAATTTGTGTGCCTTGTTTGCTGTAGCCCAGAAGTTAGTAGTTTATTGGCCATTTTGGACTAATTTCTATCTCTTTAATTTCCCTGCTATAAAAACGCATTTGCGCGGTTTTGCATGCCGGGCACCACCAGTTAGCTAGGGTTAAATTATTCCTGGCTCCACGAAGTCTACTCTTCAATTTTTCCCTTGGAGCTAGACAAACTTTCAACTTAAGCACTCAAACCATTCATTTCACAGCCCAGCACTTGCTCAAAACTCATAGCAAGGACTAATTAACCCCAGCACTAGACCCCCTATACTGTCCAGAAGGATAAGGCTCTCTATTCATCCCTAACAGCCAATCAGTAAAACAGCTCACTTTACCTATTCAGGCATGTCCAAAGGGTAGTTTCTGGTGTACTCTGCAGTCCAACTGGTGAATCTGGGCATTTTGAGGCAATGTTACAACTGCCTCATGTGCACAGACAACCCTCTCCTCCTACCACCAAACACTAATATATGCGAGAGATGCAATTATACAGCGAAACTGGAAGCAAAGCTTTCTCAACCCAAGACTGGAACTGACAGTCAAGAGGAGAAGGAAATACTTGCAACACACCACCAGTCTCACATACACCTACTAAACCAACACAGGCAAATAACACACATAAATACACAAAAACATACTCGAAGGCTCTAAATAAAAATCTGCAAAAGCAACAGAGACCTCCAAAGCAGACACCCAAGCAACCTCCATACCCCATCACAAACCATGAAACACATGCATCACATAATCAGTGTGCCACGCAATCACAGCCCTTAAGGCAAAATAACATACCCAACACACTAGTAATAAGTGACTCTATAGTCAGGCACACTGATGTCCCACTAACTAGGCTGGACAAGGAGAAGGTTACAGTTAGCTGTCTGTCGGGCACCAGGATCTGTCACATAACACAAGCACTCAGGTCACTCCAGAACAAGTATAAATACGACTCTGTCATTGTCCGTGTTGGTGTGAATTACCTGAGACATAACCTCCCTGGACTACATTAAAAGAGACATGGAAGAGCTCTCTGATCACGTAGCCCAGGCCGGTATGACCCTGACCCTGAGTAGCACCCTGCCCTCACCAGAATGATGCCACAGTATAAAGAAAAAATGATCAATTTCAACAATTGGCTAAGTTTCTGGTGTCATTCAAAGGGGAACCAGTATCTGCCAACCTGGGATGACATGCTTGACAAGCCATGTTGCTTCACAAGAGATGGCCTGCACCTGTCACCCTTAGGCTTTCAAATACTGGCCAAGGCTTTTGCCGCCCCCCCCATAGTGCCTTTTTTAGGCAAGGCTCAAAAGACAAACCCACCACCATAAATAGTACAAGTAACCCAAAATTGAGGGTAATGCTACTCAATGCCAGAAGTCTAAACCTCAAAATGCATGTACTCGAGGCACTCCTCAGTATGGAGAACATCAATATCTGTGCAGTAACAGAAACCTGGTTTAAGGCTCAAGAGAGCACCCCAGCACTACCAGGCTATAACTCATGCCATACTTTTTGGCCACAGAACCTGGACTGAAACACAAAAGGCGGGGGTGTATCCATATTCATCAAGGATACCCACACCTCCAGGTTAGTGGGACAGCACAATATCTCAGAAATCATCCATGTGCAATTAACAATGGGCAAATCTGCAATTCAAATTGTAGCTTGCTACAGATCACGTACCATGACCTGGGATCCCCATTCCTACCATGACCCAGGACCCCCATTCTGCGTTTCTGGAGACACTGGAAAATATGAAGGTCCTACCAACCACCCTAGTATTAGGTGATTTCAATTACCCAAACATTAACTGGGAGAACTACTCAAGTGCAAACTCCCTTGCCCAACGCTTCCTAGAATTTATAAACTCGAACACCCCGGATCAACTGGTCAACACCCCCACCAGAGGTGACAACATATTGGACCTGGTCATCACCAACATGGGTGACCAGTGTTCTACACCATAGGTTAACCCCTTGCTGGTTAGATCAGACCATAGACTAATCACTCTGGATATCCACATTCTGCCCCCACCCCCAGTCAAGGAAACCACAGTGAAAAACTTTTCAAAAGCAAACATCACGTTACTTAAGACTGAGATGGAAAGGTTCACAGCCCCCATGTTAAAGGACAATGCTGTCCAAGCTGATGAATCCCTTACAAAGGCACTCTATGAGCACCTGCAAGAATGCATGGATCGTGCTATCCCAAGCAAAACCAAGACTCACTCCTCCAAGAAAAGGAAACCAGTCTTGTCGACCCCTGCCACAAATAAGCTATACAATAAAAGAAGGAAACTAGTACAGAAATAGTAAAATCCCAAGAAGGAAATACAACCCTGATCAGTATCAGCAAGAAACTACGATCCTTCATAAAAATCATCCAAGGCTAGCTTTGAAAGAAAAATTGCCAAGGACTCCAAAAATAACCACAAAGCATTCTTTAGCTATGTCAAGAACTTAAGTGGAAACTCTCAGATCTGCTCTGAGTTAGTGCAGAATGCCACAAAATACACTGAACCGATTGATATTGTCAACATTCTGGCAGACAGGTTTAGTGCAAGCTTCACCCCCTCTCGCCTCCTAAAAGGCCCATAGCCATACCAGAAGAATGTAGAGCCCCAGCAATCACTGACACACAGGTTAAAACAGCCCTATCCAAACCCAAAAACACAGCTTCAATAGGACTGAACGGTGTCCCAGGCTGTGTCTTACATGAGCTCCAAAATGAACTAACCCCTCACCTAAACACACTGTCAAACTCAGCCTCTCTACAGGCTATGTACCCATAGAATGGTGCACAGCAACAGTTATCCCACTCCACAAAGGTGGAGCCACAATGGACCCTGGGAACTATCGCCCTATAAGCCTGACTAGCCTAGTCTGCAAGGCTATGGAGTGCATCATCATGGAACTCATTAACGGAGACATTGGGAACCTCCAAACATTGGATCCTACTCAGTTTGGCTTTGTTAAGGGCAGATCATGCCTCCTAAACCTGGTGAACTTCTTTGAGACAGTTACCAAGGCTTTAGATGAGGGAAAGGAGGTCCACACAACCTACCTAGACTTTGCAAAGGCTTTCGACACCATTCCCCATTCTGGGAACCCCTACATCATGAGATGGGTTGTCAATTGGCTCATAGATAGAACCTACATGGTGAGAGTTGCAGGCTCTAGGTCCAGCTCTAAACCGGTTACAAGTGGCATCCCCCAGGGCTCAGTCCTGGGACCCCTACTGTTTGGTATATACTTCTCAGAGGTACAGGCAAGCACAGGAAGACTATTGACAGACCAAGTTCACAGACGACTGCAAACTGGGGGCCATAATTGACTCTCTGGCTGATACAGATATCCTCCAGAAGGGTCTCACTGAGATGGATGCCTGGTGTCAAAATCATGGCCTCAAGCTAAATGCCAAAAAGTGCATAGTCATCCACTTTGGAAAAAACAAAGTACCTGTGAACTACCACATATGTGGTAGCCCCCTAAATACAGAAAATGTAATAAGGGATCTGGGGACCCAAGTAAATAGCAATCTCTCCTTTGGTAATCATATTGCCAAGGTGGTTAGAAAATCCTTCTATGTGGCCCATCTAATCATAAAAGGGTTCGCATCTAGAACAAAAGAGGTTATTGTGCCCCTCTACTCATCACTCATCAGACCCATCATAGAGTACAACGCCCCATTTGGGATGTACCTTACAAGACACCTGCAACAGCTGGAAAGACCACAGAAGTTCCTCACCAAGAGGATTACTGGCCTCAAACAGATCCCCTATGCAGCCCGATTGAAGAAACTCCAGCTGTACTCTGTTGCATACCGCTTACTCAGAGGTGATCTCTGCCTGACATACAAGGTCATGTCCAACCCAGAATTGATGGACATGCTCCACCTAAAAAAAACAAATCCCCAAGAGCCACATGCTCTAGGGATCTAAACCTCACCACAATGATAAATAGGACGTGCTGGAGGGATAGATTCCTGTCCCAGAGACTTCCCATGCTTTGGAACAGGATTCCAATCTACATAAGGCAGAGCCCATCACTAGCACTCTTCAAGAGAAACCTTGATGAGTGGATGGGAAACAGAAAATTTACCCCGGGGATCACTGCAGTGGCTCTGCTGGACAGAGGCACAGGGAACCAATGGCTCTGCTGGACAGAGGCACAGGGAACTAAACTAAGGGGGTGGCAAAATCCAACACATTTTGGCTAGGCTTATAGATGCCCCCGGGCAGATAGCCTAGTACTTACCTATGAACCTATAAGAAAGAGAAAAAGGAAAATAGAGAGGAAAAGAAGCAAAAGAAATGGGAATATAAGCGGCACTGCATTTTTAAATTATCTAAAGCTAGTTATGTTTTGTAATAATTTTTGGGAATATAAGCGGCACTGCATTTTTTAAATTATCTAAAGCTAGTTATGTTTTGTAATAATTTTTCAGCTTTTGAAGCAACAGAAGAATGGATTATAAATTATAGTTTTGTTTAGCTTTTTGGTTTTAGGTGATGTCAATGGTCTGACTTTTCTTTGTAAATGAGAAATGAGGAAGGGAGTCTGCAGTTGAACTGAAATGTGTTACAGACAAACCGAATCCAAGACCACAGAAGAAGTATTATCAGTGAAAGTACAGAGGCACATCTAACTATTTAAAATTTCAGTGCAGTATCTGGATAACCACATCTGCCAGTATTTTACAGAGCTGCTGAAGTTGCAGTTTTGTGAGAAGTAGCAGCATGTGCTAAATATGTTGATTTTTATCAACAAGCTGTAAATGTTACTTTTCTATAATAGATGTTGAAAGCCACCCCATTTGATTATTTAGAAAGTCTTGGGCCTCGAAAGGCTAGGTGATAGTATCTTAAACAGACTGACGGAATCTGTATCTCTTATCTCTTCCCTTGAAATTGGTTTGTTTTTTGTCTAAATCTGTCCCTGTTGTACTACAGTGATAGAACCACGTTTAAAACATACTGTATGCAAGAATCTACTTGCTCCATCTAGTAAAAGGATTGGGGTAGTATGTTATAGTGATGTCTTACTGTTCCCCATGTTCCATGCCTACTTTTGATGTTATGCAGCAATGCTAGTTGTTGTTTTATAAACCTGGCTCTGTAAGGCATTATGTTGTATATGTTTGCTGTTGTTTGCTACTCTTGCCAGACTTGATAAAATATTGTTTTACTGCATACTGTACCTGCCTCTCCTGCTTACCTTTCCACCTACCTCACTCTGAATGTTTCTCTTTCCTACAATTCTCCTGCAGTGCTATTATTTTTTTTCTAATATCAATATCTGTCTCTTTTCTTTTCAATTTCAGTTTGTCTCCACTCTACTCGGGTTCCCCCCAAGTCTAAAGATACAGCCATACCTGGTCAACGCCATGCTAATTTTTTCTCAAAGAAAGGAAAAGTGCCCTGCTTATAACTTTGTTTGTAAAAGTGTATGTATCAAATGTACAGCATCCAAATGTTCTTTAGGTAGCAGTAACTAACCTTTTTTAACTCTCATGTTCCACTTAAATGATTAATGGCAAGCGCAGCTTACCGGCTCGCATTCTGCCAGCCCTCCCATATTTAATTTCCTCAGCTTCTCAATCCACGTCCATAGAAGCTCCATTTCCCTACCTTACTATGCTCGCTTGAGCCTGCTAAGACTCAAATACATTCACAAATTACTTCAAAAGGAACAGAAAAAAAATCTCTCAGTCCTGCTTAGTTTTAAAGCTTAGAGATACTTTTTAGCACAATCTGGATCCTACCGTCCTCGGCCTAACCTGCTCCGTTCACGCTCGCTGCACTCTGGCTCACCCCACTCCTCTACCCTACCCCATTCCCTCCCACCCCCACTCTCATTGACCTTACACCAAACCATGCCCCTCCCCTTCAATCAAACCCTCCCAATTGGCTCTCACAACTCTACCCAACCTGACCCCACCCCTCAATCAAAGCCTCCACCCATCCCCACTTCTACAGCTTCCATACCCTTAATCTCTCTCCTATCTCACCACTTCCACCCTAACTAGCTCACCAAACTCCATCCATCCTCTCTTCCTACAGCCTGCACACCCTTTCTCCTCTCCTGTCTCATCTGTTCCATCCAAACACTATGCTTCTACACTCTAACATCTTTATCCTTACTATCACCCTACAGCTCTATGTTCTTTACCACCTTACAGCCAATCATACCACTCATATACCTTTCAAACCAACATTCACAACATCCACACTTTTTCAGTCTGTCCCAAGCTATTCCAAAATAGGCCCGACCTTATATACCTCAAACATAATTATACATCCTAGAGTAATAATCCTGCCTCTACATAAACACCAATTCACCGCCTCCAAACTAAACTACTATCACAAAACCATAAAACAACTCCTCTCTTCACACCAGACAACCCATGCTAACTTAATACAATGTGGTGACATACACCCAAACCCAGGCCCACAATCTGTCCCTCATAACAAACCCCACACCAAAAAATCTATGAGTGTTACTACCATCAATCTACAAAGCATCAAAAACAAGATCCCCCATTTCCATGCTTGGTTATATCAAAACAGGCCTGACTTCACTGCCATAACAGAGACCTGGCTTAAACCATCTACCAACAGCACTGAATTCCTACCCCCAAACTATGCATGCCATAGATATGACAGGCCACATAGAAAAAGTGGAGGCATCGCTCTAATATACCCAACTACCTACACAGTAGTTGCATTCAATAAAACTATTCCACAATTCTCCACAGCAGAATTTTTAGTGTCCTTCTTAAAGCTGAATAACTACAAATCCCTCTGTATCATAGTTTTGTACATTTCCCCAGGAATCAACATTTTAATACTAGAAGAAATTCTAGCCTGGTCATGCAAAACTATCCAAAATGAAACAATCATTCTTGGAGATGTTCACATTAATTGGTTAGATATCACTAACACTAACCCCCAAACTAACATCAACTTATTTAAATATACCCAGCTAATCATTGATATTACCAGGCCCAATAGCAAGAAGAACCAAGGCTCAATCTTAGATTGGATCCTAGTATCTGACCCCAAAAATATCTCCTTATTTATTTATTTATTTGCAGTTGGCTTACCAGGATAGTCCATTGGGCCAAAATGAACCCGTTTTCAATGGAGTCCTGGGGAGAAAAGCTCCAAAAACAATCTAGGTACATACAGTGGAACTTTATCAAATAGCATTATTGACCACTCACTAGCCTTCACTATATGTAAAACTACCTCACCTGCAAACAACCACCAACTAAAACAAACCAGAGACCTATCCCACTTCTCACCAGAAACCCTAAATGAAATTTTACAACAAACAAACTGGGCACTTTTAAGAACCATCCCCCTCGATGAGGCAGTAGAATCCTTCAAGTCAACATTTCTCAACATCCTAGATAGGGTAGACCCCCCGATTAAAATGATTCAAGTCTAATCATGCCACATGGCTTACCAAATCAACCAAGCAAACCATGTCTACTAGAGACAAGGCTTGGAAAGCCTTTGTAAAGCATAAGAACCCAGCTGGCCTTGCTCTATATAAACAACTAAGTAATCAGGCCAAAAAACAGGTCACTAAAAACAAAAAAGATTACTTCCATAAACTTCAGGATCAGCACAGACTAAACCCTCAGAAATTCTGAGGTGCAATCAGTTCCCTAATTCACCCTGGTTCTAACACTAATCCTTGCCCACACCCTGATAAAACACCCTCTGAGATTGCCTCTCTCTTTAACTCATACTTCACTGAAACCATAGCTAAGTTGACCACCACCTTTCCTTATTTAAACACTAACCCACCAATACAACCACCTACCAATTTAGGTCCCTCCTCTCTATCCAATTTTTTATTCTCTACTGTTCCCACATGCACCATAATAAAACTTCTTCTAAAACTATAACCTTGCACCAACGCTCCTGATAACCTACCTTCAGAATTCCTAAAACTATCTGCAAGCTCCATCACCTACCCCATTAGTATACTTATTAATAGATCCATTCAAGAGTCCTGTGTCCCACATATCTGGAAGAAAGCATACATTATTCGTCTCCATAAAGGCAGCAAAATTTCAGATATCTCCAACTTCTGACCCATCGCTATCCTCTCTCCCATTTCTAAAATATTAGAGAAATGTGTGCATACTCAACTTCTTAACCACTTAGTTAATAACCAACTTCTCTCCCCAACCCAACATGGCTTCAGGCCAGCCCATAGCATAAACACAGCTCTCATTTCCTTTTTGGATACTGTAAATAGAACACGTGATACCAATCAAATCATCTCCACTCTTTTTCTCAACCTTTCAAAAGCCGTCGGCACCATATCTCACCCCCTTCTGCTCTCTAAACTCAACAATCTAGGTGTCCCCCCTCCAACCCTAAACTGGTTCTCAAACTATCTCTCTGACAGATATCAATCAACAAAGTGGCAACAATCCTGTTCTCACTTCCTCAACATCACAACAGGTGTACCCCAAGGTTCCATACTGGGCCCCCTGTTATTCAATATATTTATAAATGACTTCCATAGCTCCCTCACTCATAGCATTGTGATCCAATATGCAGATGACTCTATAATCATCTGCTCTGCTAATACCCCTTCTGAGCTAAAACTGCTAACCCAACAAGTCTTTACCTCCACTGAAAACTGGATGTCAAACAGTCACCTTGCTCTCAACCCAAACAAGACAAAACTGATTCTATTCACTCCCACCCCCCCAAAAAAAAGGACTGAATTCTCTATCTGCTCCCTGAATAATACCACCATCAAAACAGTCTCTAAAACCAAACCGCTAGGAGTCATCATTGACAAAAGCCTCACATTTGACCTCTACATTCTCAACAATATCAAAAAAACACATCAGAAACTAGGCACCCCCCTACAGGCACAACTATTGTCTTAACCATAGTGCAAAAAAGGCACTAGCCTCAGCCTTTCTACTTCCATTCCAGCTATATGTGACCCATATCCTTACAACTATCCACTCATCCCTCAAAACCAGACTAGATACATGTTACAATAAGGTTGCCAGATTCGCAAAAAATGCTAGATTCTCAACACACCACTGCTCCTCTTTACAGCATCTAGACTGGCTACAACTACCACTCTACCTAAACTTCCTACACTTAACCACAGCACATAAATTAGTATACAAACCCACATCATGCCCCCCTCTCTCCTCTCTGCTGACCTTGTTCATAGCCTACTATCTACCTATGCACCTATCAGCCCAAGGGCCTACGTAAGCCTAGCCAACAAGGTTCTCTGGCTTACGCCACCCAAGAAAGTTATTTTCCTGTGCCACTGTTGACCAGAGACACAGAAGTGATCCCCGGGGTGTATTTCCTATTTCCCATCCACTCATCAAGATTTTTCTTGAAGAGTGCTAATGAAGAACTTTGCTTGACATAGATGGGTAGTCTGTTCCAGAGTATAGGAAGTCTCTGGGACAGGAATCTATCCCTCCAGCATGTCCTGTTTATTGTGGTGACAAGGTTTAGGTCCCTAGAGCATGTAACTCAGAGGGATTGGGATTTCTTTAGGTGTAGCATGTTCAACAGCTCTGGGTTTGACATAGCACGATATGTTAGGCAGAGATCATCTCGGAGTAGGTGATATGCTATGGAGTAAAGCTGGAGTTTTTTGAGGCGGTCAGTGTAGGGCATTTGTTTGAGGCCAGTAATCCTCTTTGTGAGGTACTTCTGTGGCCTTTCCAGCTGCTGCAGATGTCTTATGAGGTACATTCCAATAGGGACGTTGTACTCTATAATGGGTCTAATGAGTGTCGAGTAGAGGGGAACAATGACCTCTTTTTTCCTGGATGAGAACCCTTTTATGATGAGGTGTGCCATGTAGAAGGACATCCTGACTACTGTGGCGATGTGACTATCAAAGGAGAGACTACTGTCCACCTGGGTCCCAAGGACTCATCATGCATTCTGCGTTAAGTAGATTGCTGCCTATGTGGTAGTTCATGGGTACAGAGTTTTTACCAAACGGGATGACACTGCACTTTTTGTCATTGAGCTTGAGGCCATGGCTCTGACACCAGGCATTTGTCTCAGCGAGGCCCTTCTGTAGGATGTCCACATCATTTGGGGACTTGACTATGGCTCCTAGTTTGCAGTCATCTGCGAACTTCATTAGCCAGAGGCCTTCTGTGTTAGCCTGTACTTCAGAGAAGTAGATACCAAATAGGAGAGGACCCAGGACAGAACCCTGTTTTACTCCACTTGTCACTGCTTTGAGGTCAGATTTGGAGTCTGCAAATTTTACAGTGTGGGTTCTGTCAGTGAGCCAGTTGGCAACCCATCTTGTGATGTAGGGATTTATACCTAGTTTAGTGAGTTTACCTATAATTCCAGAATGGGTGATGGTGTCGAAAGCCTTGGCGAGGTCAAGATAGGCTGTGTGAACCACCTTACCCTCATCTGTGGCTTTGGAGACTGCCTCAAAGAAGTAAATCAGGTTCAGGAGGCATGATCTGCCATTCACAAACCCGAACTGGGTGGGATCCAGAGTTTGGAGGTTACCAATGTCTTTGTTTATGAGTTCCATGATGATACTTTCCATGGCAGACCAGGCTTGTCAGGCTAATAGGTCGATAGTTCCCGGGATCAGTGGTGGCTCCCCCTTTGTAGAGTGGGATAACTGTTGCTGTGCACCATTCAGTGGGCACAAATCCTGATGCAAGACTATTATTGAACATGGTGCTTAAGTGGGGAGCCAGTTTGTTCTGAAGTTTGTGTAAAATGCAGCCTGGGATGTTGTCCAGTCCCATGGATGTTGTGTTTTTGGCTTTAGAGAGTGCAGCTTTTACCTGCATAGTTGCAATTACAGGGACTCTGCATTCTTCCTGTATAGATATTGACCCTTTAGGGAGTGAGGGGGGTAAAGTTAGCACTGAACCTATCTGCCAGGATGTTGGCAATATCAGTTGGTTCTGTAATTTTTGTGCCTTTGTGCTGTAACTCAGAGCAGATCTGGGTGTTGCCATCGAGATTCTTGACATAGCTATAGAATGCTTTGTGGTTGTCCTTGGAATTAGTCGTGATTTTGTTTTCGTAGCTAGCTTTGGAGGATCTTATAAGGGATCTCAGCTTCTTACTGAGGCTGACCAGGGAGCTCCTCCACTCATGGGTTTTTACTCTGTTTTGCAACAGTTTCTTCCTTTTGTTGTGCAGTTTGTTTATGGCAGGGGACCACCAGATTGGCTTCCTTTTTTTTGAGGATAGCATCTTGGTTCTGTTTGGGATAGCATGATCCATGCACTCATGTAAGTGTTTATAGAGTGCATTTGTGTAGGATTCAGCAGTTGTAACTGTATTATCCATCTGCATGGGTGTCTGAAGTTCACCACTTCTGTCTTAAGAAGCATGAAGTTGGCTTTGGAGAAATTTTATACTGTGGTTTCCTTAATGGGGGTGGGGTGGGATGTGGATATCAAGGGTGATTGGCTTATGGTCGGATCGGACCAATGAGGAGTTGACTTCAGGTGTGGAACACCAGTCACTCATGCTGGTAATGACTAGGTCTAGGATATTGTTGCCCCTGGTGGGGGTGTGGATAAGTTGATCCAGGGCATTGGAGTTTATGAATTCCAGAAAGTGTTGAGCTAAGGAGTTGGTACACGAGTAGTTTTCCCAGTTAATAGTGGGGTAGTTGAAGTCGCCCATTATTAGGGTGTTTGGTTGAACCCTAATATTTTCCAGTACATCAAGAAAAGAGCAGTGGGAATCCCTGGGCATGGTGGGGGATCTGTAGCAAGCTATAATTTGGATTGCAGTTTTTGCCCAGAGTTAGTTACACTTGGATAACCTCGGATGCATTGTGCTGAGCAACTAGCCTGGAGGTGTGGATATCCTTAATAAATATGGACACACCTCCGCCTTTGGTGTTTCGGTCCAGGTTACATGGCCGAAAACTGTGGTATGAGTTATAGCCTGGTAGTGTAGGGGTGCTCTTTGGAGCCTTGAACCAGGTCTCGGTAACTGCACAGATATTGATGTTCTCCATTTTAAGGAGTGCCTCGAGTGAGTGCATTTTGAGATTTAAAATTCTAGCATTGAATAGCATTACCCTCAGTTTTTACTTGCCTGTTCCTGTTATGGGGGTGAATTTGTTATTTGAACCTTGCCTAAAAAAGGCACTATAGGGGCAGCAAGAGCCTTAGCCAGTATCCGGAATCCCATGGGAGACAGATGCAGGCCATCTGTGGCAAAGCATCGTGGTCTGTCGACCATGTCATCCCAAGCAGACAGATACTGGATCCCCTTAGAATGTCACCAGAAGCTTAGCCAATTGTTGAAGTCAATCATTTTGTTCTCGTACTGTGGTATCATTCTGGGTGATGGCAGAATGCTACTCAGGGCTAGGGTCATACCTGTACCAGCCAAATAGACCCCTTAGATCAGAAAATGAAACCCTGTTCAAGGTAGACAAACCTCAACTAACAAGTGGCCAAATGCTCTACTCCTTTACTGTTTCCAAACTCTGGAACTCCCTCCCATCCTCTATAACCTCCATCGGTAGCCCTTCCCTATTTAAAAGGCCTCTCAAGCAACATCTCTCCTCTTGCTGGCTTTGTCCATGCCAAAAATAACTCTCTCCAGACTTTACTATCCCAACTGTAGCCCTCTGCTCTCTTCTCCAACTTCTTTTTCATCCATGCATTCCTCCTCTTTTGAACCAACCAGCTCTGTTACCATCCCAGATGTGCCTACCCCTGTTACCTTCCAAATCCATTATACCCTACCTCTCTATCTATACCTACCTTACTACCACTTCTGTACCTACTCCCCCCTGTCTTTTGCACTGCTATTCTCCTCATGAATCCTTTTCTTAGCTACTTATTGTTGTTATCCTGCTAATGCTGATATGTACACTATACTGTGTAATATTAAAATCTTCCTATTATTATTCTGTACAGGCTTATAAACAATTATGTAACTGAAACTATATGTTCTGTATTAATTTGTATTTGAACTTTTCTCCCCGGGCCTCCACTGAAAATGGGCTCTCCAATGTCCAGTGGACTTTCCCGGTAAACAAATGCAATAAATAAATATAAAATAAATCTCATATCTGTTTTCATACTCCTCTGACACCATACAGTAAACTAAAATTTTCCCATGGTTCATCCCTGGGCATACATCATGTACCTGGGTTTGGAATGGGAGCCTGCAATATGAACACTTTAGTGGCAAACTTGTTACATAACTCCGTGAATGTATACCTTGAGTTTTTTAGCATGAGTGTAACAGTTTTCCAACAGAACCTTTTTTTTAACTTTTAGTGTGTTCTTTGTTCTTAATGCAGTGTCAATCATGCATAGATTTTGCATATAGATATCTTGAAAATATTAGGTACATCCAATTTACAAAGATTCAAACTGGATTCTAATGAGCTAGGAAACTTAGTTCTCAGTTTCACTTTACACAAAATGGTTGGGAACACATTTGATTTTGAATTCACTTATTAATAAATAACATCAGAGGCTAGGGCAAGTTAATGCCTTATTCACCATAGAGTTACGCACAATACCAGTTGCTAAAGACTTTAGATTAAGATGTATTATACTTTCTGTTCCTCGGTCAGATATAATGATGCCTATTTGTTAACCAGGTATGCCCACTGAAACCACAGTCCCTTTTCAGGGGCAATGTCTGGTTAAGTGACTTTCTCAAGGGCACAGTAGGCAAGTGAGGGTCTGAGAATCAAACCCTGTTCTTCAGAAACTAGAGTTCACACCCTTAACCCTTGGCACCATTATCCCTGAGCTCTTTGTTTCACTATATAGCACCTTGTATTCGTATTAGTAAAGGTTTTGCAATGAGGCTATAATCTGCTTTGTTATAATTAGAAGATGGGTATATCTGAAAGCTAGTAAGTTTGAAGATTTTTTTTCATTGTAGTCAACTTCACCTGTGTTCAACAGAATTAGCCTGCAATGTCCCAGCACTGAATTTTTGTAGACCTCCACCTTCTGTTGATTAGCTTGTCTGTTGTTTTTACAATACATTCATTGATAACTACTAGGCTATCTGCCTTAGCAGGCTATTTTAATACTAGAAAATTTCAATTTCAAAGGTAGGAATCATGCCTGTTACTTTCTGTCTGTGAGATAAACACCTTAACCATTAGGCAAACTCCCAACCCTCAAAACAGGGCTGTAGCCTTCAAACTCACATACCTGTATTTGGGAGTTTGGTATTCCACCTATACACCACACTGTACCTGCACCCCACCCCACACAAACTTAAAAAATGTACTCTCAAAACAAGTTCATAGGTAAACACTAAGCAATCAGCAAACTATTACAAGCCAAGCCAATAACCAGGTGCCAAAATTAAACCCTCCATCCTGTATCTCTGAGATAAAGACCTAAACCATGATTCTAACCCCACACCCTCACTATTTCTATTATCCTAGCATCACAAGCCTAGCATTAAGCTACATTTTATCTTCTCCAAGGATGATGCCACAATATAAACAGAACACGATTGACTTTAACATTTGGCTTAGTTACTGGTGTCATTCTAAAGGGGTCCAATATTTGTTGGCTTGGGAGGACATGACTGACTGACTACTCTGCTTTTCCAAGGATGGACTGCACATGTCCCTACTCAACTTTTGTATATTGGCCAAAACATTATCCACCCCACAGTGCCTTTTTAGGCAATGCCAATTTGATGAACCTTACAACATAGTAAATTCTATACAAGATAAACTAAAGGTTTTACTGCTCAATGCTTTGAGTATCAACAAGAAGCTCCACTCCCTGGAGGTGATCCTAACCTTGGAGTCTGTCATCTGTGCAGCTACTGAGATTTGGTTTAAAGATATAAAAACACCCTGGCAGAAGAAGGCCAGATTGCCTTCCACACATTTAGACCAGCTATCACACAAGAAGAGACAAGTGGTGGAGGTGTATCAATTTACATAAGAAGTAAGCACACCTGAAGACTGGTCAAACAATATGGCATGCTTGAGCTACTCCATGTCCATCTCACCTTAGGTAAAGTCCAACACCATATACTTGCTAGCTATATATAGGTCCTTGTCTATGACCCAGGATAATGATGCTACATACTTGAATGTACATCAGACACTCACAATTCAGTGCAACACCATATTCATGGGTGCTTTCAACTATCCCACCATGAACTGGTATACATGCACAACCACTAACATAGAGGTTCAAAGATTCCTGGATGTTGTCAATGCAAATGCCCTGGAACAGCTAGTCTCTTCCTATGATGAATGCATGTCCTATTCAGGGGCAGAAGGCAGAGATTAGCCAAATTCATGCCTGCTGAGACTGATGACTTGCTATGTACACTCAACACACATGGGCAATGCTTGTTAGGGAGAGGTAGTGCTAACCAACCACTTAGGGACCACATGTGGGAAACAGTGGTCTATGATATCAGAGTTGAGTGTGGGAGGAATTAAACAATGCCAGAAGCCTAAGAATGACATGATATGATGGGTCTCAATACATAGTGGCTGAAAGATGTACAGCGGAGGAGAGCTACCTCCCATGGCAGCCTCATGGATGATGAGTCATTCCTAACATCCCTGCATGGATATGGTGTGGGCATGAGTATGCTATCACATGGAGTTGAACAGGTTGTGAGAATATGTATTCCTTGTACATTTTATGGAAAGACCAGCCAGGTTATTAGCCATAAGACTTACGCTATACAACAGTTCTGCACATACTGACACTAGGGAGCATAACCTGATCATTGCATTTGTTCTCCTTAGGCTTATCAAGTATTCAGACTGAAGGTATTACCAACACAGGTATGTGAATATTGTTTTCTGAATGTGTCCCCCAGCCATTTAATGTGCACCACAGGGTATCTCATCCTGCTTAGGTGGTCGTCATCACTCTGTCATCTCTTGCATTGTGAATTAACAGGATGGACTATTTCTACTACAGTAAACGTGTAGAAACAGGACCAGGACAACATGATGTGGTCAGCACCTGCACACGATATGATGATGATGTTCAATTACAGATTAAATCACAGCTGCAGCATACATTGACCCTGTCTGTTTCCTTCCTGGGTGGACTTATACCCATGGCATTGTGTGGCAGTGTGGCCTTGCCTACACATGGTCTACATGATGCCCAGTAAGAGGGCTTGTCATCCCTGTAACCAAAACTACTATCACCACTCCCCTGGCTGTAATAGATGACCAGCAGTCTGCCTCAGATATGTGCATGCCTACCATCCAGCAGCCTGGAAGAAGATGAGTATAAAAAAGTTAAAAAGCACCTATAATAAGCCCACGCTGTAAGGAACAATCTTTTATTAGTCCGCACTTTTCATGAAACCCACGTTGAAACAACTAAAAGCACATAAACACTCACAACATACAACAGCATTTTCGTCCACAAAGAGACTTCATCAGATGAATGCATACCTTACAATACCCCTCAATTTAAACCTTCCTTAATTAAATTCAATTAAACAACCATCATGATAGTAGAGCAAGTAATTAACAATAAACACAAACTAAAGTATTTTACTTTCCTACAAAGATAAAAAATGCTTTCTTAAAAAACAGTAATAACAATAACTATACTAATAAATACATACACTACTTGTATCTAAAATAACAGAATCTAAAAACAATAATAATAAAAATCCCACCATTCATAAAAATCACAAAAAAGTTGCCCTATTCTACCATCTAGTGGCCAAAGTAGACATAGACTTCATATTATAACTGCTGCTTTTAACTTAAAGGACCACTACGGGTAAATGATAAAAATATATATATTTTTTATCTAATCATGATTTTCTGCATCTTCCAAAGTTGCTTTATTCCAAAAAAAGTATTCATTCTTAAATTTATTTATTTTTTTCTCCTGTCTGCCTTCATGGGAGTAGACATCCTGATGAGAATATTCTCCCTTGATAGGCTTAATCTGTCTAAAAATGCAGTCTGACAGCCCTGAGAACAATTTGCCCTACCTTTTTTTGTCAGATCAGGCTTCCATTCACTTTGAATGAAAAAATTGAAAAATATTGCCAAGTTTAGCAGTCAGTAGATCAAGTGTCATTGACTGTTCTGCACTGAGTTTTACAAATGTTTTTCCTACTGATGTACTACACATTTTCTGAAAGAAGCTTGCAAAAGTGTCAACCAATTACAGAGATAAAAAAGACTTTTTACAAAGATCAGTTTTGTTACTGCCAGTTCCTGACCAAGTTACTCCTCCCATCTCCCCTCCTTCAGTGAGCCAGAGTCTCACGTTTCCAGCTAGGCTAGGTTCAGCTAATTAGCAACCCTGCATGACAATAGACATCAAACAAATCTCAGCCTGGTGTGCCACTAAAACTGTTCCCTAATGACTCTTTGCTCCTTACTGCTGACTTACACTATTCCAGGCAAACTGGAAGGACAAAACACTAATCTGAAATCTATTCTTTTGTCCAATATATCAATTCTCTCAAATGTACACTGTGAAATATTTGCTTGGGAGTGTGTAGTACTTACTGGCTGGCCACATACTTATTTTTGCATACTTATTTTTCGATAGCGTAATATGAATCATAGTGCCCAACTTTACCTAACAATTTAATAGTTATTTTTTTATCTTAACAGTAGCCTCCCTAGGCTCTTATGTCAGCCACTACTTTTTGTTACAATAGCTTTGCGCAGCCTTTTTTTAGTTGTATTCTTTCGAGCACATCTCTTATCCTTTCAGCAACAAACTCGACTCGTTGACAAAGCTTCGTTATAAAGCTTTTCTAAGTAGCAATGCTACTACTTTGGTTCAGATCACACAGAGCTCATGAACTGGCATCTATTTCATGAAAATTATTCCTCCTACATTGCAAGAATTTTCATTGTTTGTTCAAGACAATCCAAAACCTTATTCAGGAATCATTTTAGATTCCACCACATCACAGCAAAAGTGTTTGACACAAAACACTATCACCCTCCTATCCTCCATCACACTACCCTCATAGCCGGCCTTAGACATAGGCCAACTAGGTGGCCGCCTAGGGTGCTGTTGTAGCAGGGGAGCTTTTCCAGTATTCATTTGGTGTAGGTAGACCAGGATGGGGGGCACCTGGGTGGTGTGGGGGGGCTGCCATGGAGCCCTTTTGCCTAGGGCACCAGCTGACCTAAGGCTGCTGCTGACTACCCTCAATCCATTCAGGCATTTAATAGATAATGAAACTCATATCTTGCAACAGTGCCAACAGCTGTAACAACCTCATTACAAACAATGCTGTAAGGCCTTGGTCAACCAATATGAAAGACAGATGCTAGTGATGGACCCCTCACAGCTGGTCAGCAAGGCGGCGTCCATTTGGCTTTGCTCCACAGTTCTCAGTTGCACCTTACAGATCATACTTCCACAGGGCTAACTGAGCTACTGACAATGTCAACTCATGTCCTCCCCCTACTAAATGTAGCCAGCCTGTTGCACTTGACATGGCTCTGACTAAAGTAGGGTAGCAGGAAAGTGTCATTCCATCTATGCTCCACACTCTACACCACAGACTTCATGCAGGAATGCTTGCAGACACACACACACACACACACACACACACACACACACACACACACACACACACACGCGTCTATATGTCAGACCAGGTATAATCCATGTTTCACTCTTACACCATGCATGCCTCCACACATTAACTCACACACCTATATATGCACAGCCCTTGTTTTATGTTACACCATGAACACCATGTGTGCATACTTGAACAAACAAGCACATACACACAAAAACACACCCCAGTCCATTTTCAGCACATGTTCTATGTTACACCATGTACACCCTGTCTTATGAGATCGACACACACACACACACACACACACACACACACACACACACACACACACACACACACATACAAGCAATGTACCGCTGAAGTGTGTTGCATTACCCACCTCTCCACAAAACACTGCTTTAATTCTAAAGGGGTTGTCTAAGGCACTGACATTGTCATCTTGTACCATCAGCCCAGTAATTGAAGCATGCCTGCTGCACTGACACACCTCTCCTTACAGCAGGGCAGCAAGGAGGTGTCAGTTCAGCTTTGCTCCACAGTTCTCCATTACACCACATACATCATCCACACACACACACACACACACACACACACACACACACACACACACACACACACACACACACACACACACACACACACACACACACGTCTGTAAACCCAGACCAGCTATAATCCATGTTTCACTGAAATACCATGCATGCCATCACACATTCATTCACACACATATACATGCACATCTACTCCGACACCTACAGTCATGCACACAAGCACACATCACCATCAGTACTTGTTTTATGTTAAACCATGGACATCCTGTGTGCATAATTGAACAAACAAACACACATGCAAACACAAACACATGCAAACACCCCCCAGGCCATTATCAGCACATGTTCTATGTTACACCATGTACACCCTGTGTACAGAGATACACACACACACACACACACACACACACACACACACACACACACACGCAATGTATCACTGAAGTGTGCTGCATTACCCACCTCTCCACAGAACATTGCTTCAGTTCCAAGGGGGTTGTCTAAGGTACTGACATTGTCACCTTGTGACATCACCCCAGTAATTGAAGCAAGCCCACTGCACTGACACAGCTCTCCCCACAGCAGGGCAGCAATGAGGTGTCAGTTCAGCTTTGTTCCACAATTCTTCATTACACCACATGCACCATATAGATGCACACACACACAGACACACACACACACACACACACACACACACACACACACACACACACACACACACACGTGAGCGCACACAGACGCAGACACAGACAATCCTTTCTTCACAGCAAGGAGGTGCCAGTCCAGATAAGATCCGTATCTCTCTCTCTTACACCATGCATGTCTCCACACTTGAGCTCATACTCACACATGCACATGTTCTCCAACATATATGAACTCAGATTCCTGCAGTCACACATGCATGCACACACCTCTATGCAGAGCAATAAGGATCCACTCCAATTTTGATCCATGAATCTCTGTCACACCATGCACCATACATGACTCCACACACACACACACACACACACACACACACACACACACACACACACACACACACACACACACACACACACACACACACACACACACACACACACACACACACACACACATACATGCACTCAAATTCATGCAATCACACAGACACGCACACACCTCTCTCCAGAGCAGGACGTATCAAGTCCACCTTTGATCCATCTTTGTCTGTTACACCAAAAACCAGACATGTCTCACACACTCACACATGCATGTTTACTCACTCACACATGCACTAACATACATGCTTGCACATACACACACGCGCACACACACACACATGCACTATTTTCACCACTTGTTCTCTGTTACAACATGTACACCCTGTGTGCATAATGGAATGAACACACCCACAGGCAGTGGACCACTGAGGTGTCCTTTACTCACCTCTCCTCAAAACACTGCTCCGATGTCAATAGTGGTGTCTATCCTACTGTCAATGTGAACCCATAACATACTGCATCATTAGTGGTTGCACGCCTGTTCTACTGACACAACTATCCCAAAAGGAGTACAGCAAGGTGGTGTCAGTCCATCTTTGCTCCATCATTCTCCGTTACACCACAGGCATCATACAGCCATATATTTATGGATGCTGACACAAGCACACTTTTTCGATTTTGCAATAAATTGCCATTTGTCTGGAATAAATTGGTTTAAGTGTACTGTTAGCAAAGCAACTTCTATTAAGTCAGTAAGTCCATACCCATTATTGGAAATAAACTACAGTACCAATGGTGGACCAGCTTCCCATTTCCCACCCTGGTCTCGCTCAAGCTGCATCTACAAAGTGGCTTTCTATTTCAAGGTCCGGAAGCGATACATACTTGTACACAAACCATGTACTGCTTACTCTTGCTGTGTTGTCCACAGTTACTAAAGAACATTGCTGCAATGTCTGCTGTGGTTCTGACCAACTGACATCCTCAGATCATCAACTTCTATCCTAGTACAGGAAGCTAACTGCATGCACACAACTATCCTGCCTGCAATGAGGCACAGAGTGGTCGTTTCAACTGTGCTTACCAGTTCTCTGAAATGCCACGTACACCATGCAATATCCAATTGTGCAGATACACTGATACTCAACAAGCAAAATAAGAGGTGACTTATAGCAAAATAATGACAGAAGGCTAATCATAGCTGAGTAATTGACTTGCCAATGAGTCTATTGTCATGCATATAAAAATAGATGCATGCATAAGGTGCTCCTCACCAGAATAGCAGTGTCAACTAATTCCACATTTGTCATTTTTTCACCTATTGGACTCTAACCAGCTTACACACACACACACACACACACACACACACACACACACACACACACACACACACACACACACAGAAGAAATTAAAGTTATGCACTTACCATAATGGACGATATTTGTTGCCTTATTTTACTTCATTTCAAGAGTGTGCAGTTAGGTCTTTCCTACTCCAAAGCTAATCTGAAACATGTCTTTGAGTTCTCCAGTGCTCATAATGACCGTTAACTCAACTGTTCCACCTCATTTTCAGTTTGCCATTTGCAAACAGTAATGATTCGAAAACTGATTGTTGTCCCTAATCCAAGCATTTAGAAGCATTTTCATGGGTTCCATAGCTATAATATGTATACCACACACAAGGGACCTGTGTTTGGCCCTAAGCATTGACCATCCTTAGGAGCTGTCACAGTCTCCCACTAATCAAGAAGTGATCACGATAAAGGCATGTAATCTTTCCTCACATCCTCACTTACAAGCATCCTTCAGTAGTAAATGTCATCGTTCTGTGAATAGCATTACAATCATTCCATTAATAACATTACATGATTATTAGTATATCTTCCAAACATTTACATAACATTGAGACAGTAAGCCATGTTACTACACTTTCTACTGGCATTCATCCATATTCTGTTTTGTACAATAGAGTTAAGCAATGTTTAGTACAACAAAAAAGTAAAGATTAACACAGACAGTAACTATCACCCTGCTCTACCATGCAAACTTGAAATTGTATCCAAGTCGTTACGTGTCAGATATTGTGCAATGTATGCTAACTGTCCACAAATCTGTTGTCTGACACTGCAGACTATGACAGTCCTGGGGTTGAAGACTAAAAGTGTTTACAATGCTTATAGTTGAAAAGGCCCAAGTAAAGGAAATTGAAATAAAACAATATCAGGTGCCCGTCAGTCATACATGGATCACCTTCAGTTTACTAGCACCTTGCATGTAATCTATAGCAACATTTCAAGTCAACCACTACTTGTCACGTGTCAGACAAGCTCTCAGACTATCTCCTTTTCACAATGTTTTCATGGGTTACCCACATTGCATTGATCTCCTTTGTCTATTACCATTGGATGTGTGATATATACACTGTGCTCTGATACACATTACAACATCCCAATACGGTTACTCAGTTTCATCCTATTTTGTACATCCTGTACTAACCTAAAGATTGGTTGTGGAACTTGATGCTCCCCAACTTGTGTGTTCATTCATGCCCATCAATAAAAGCAATGTTGACACTCTATAACCATCCAGCACCTTTATGTTACAAACCAAGACCATAAATGAAACAGCTACCTCAGTGTCAAACACCTCCTTCTCCTTGTCAGATCTATCTAGCGGATCATTAACAATTTCTTCAGCAGCTACACTGTAAATGTAGGTTCCACTTTCACCTGTAGTCTCAGTCTATGAACACGCCATCAATTTCAGACTTCTAGCAATTCCTACTGACATTTGTAAGCAATGCTAACATGCACTACCAACTGCCATTTGTTACTTTTCTCTGACTTCATCCTTCTGTCTTGTATTAGACATTAAACAAAAACTGCTGTATGTCCTAATTTAGCTTAGTAGTCTTCACAGCTGTCATCAACAAATGTACTACTAAAAATTAATCTGCAGTTGATTGTGGGCAAGAGCAATTTATGTTACTTGCAATGGGCACTGGCTACACCACAATTCACACATCATTGCAGATTAAATGTGTATGCCTGGTGCAGCATTACTCTCACTCACACTTCTTCTATCATGGTGGTTACATGCAACAGTAATCAATGAGTCTGTAACTTACCACATTGCGATATATGCCTAGCAATTACTTCTGCTTTATCTGGTCTCTCACACTTGGCAATATTTTTTTGTACAGATGTCACCTGAAAGCTTGGCACAGAAATTTTGCCACTCTTCATCAAGAGGACATCCACAATTATATCAAAGATATAGTCATATTTTCTGTCTTCTAAAATTGGCTTTGCAACCCATTCCTGTTTGCCTTAGGATACACAATCCAGTAACGCAGATCTCCCTTTTTTGTGCAGTTACTCTTTGGGTTATGTACTACTGCTTACTGATGATTCACATTGGCATTATGATCAGAAATGGTGAGCATTGTGCATACTTTCATTCCACTGTTTGAAAAATGCTCAAATTTGGGGCAATACTTGCAGACCAGACCATGAAACACTTCCAGGCTGCCTGTGTGGCAGAACTGTGTTAAGTGTTTCAGATCATTCACCAGTGTTGTGCTGGTCACAATCTTCACCAGTGCAGTATGTGGTGCATTACCAACGTCCAACCACTGTTTTGTTTCTTGGTCTGCCAATGGAATCTCATGCTCACAGGCACGGAATTTCTCTCTCCACTCCCAGGTGTGCTTGTCTGTTATGTGATGGATGAGAGACTTCCACTTTTCCAGCAGTAGCTGCGCATTGCCATCACATGTTTCAGAACACCACCACAAGTGGTTTGAAATACTCTGGCACCATGGCATTAACTGCTCCATCACCTTTATTTGCAACTGCTACAATTGTCTTGGTAATACTTTTTGACACATGCCACAGGTCATACTGATGGTCAGTTTCAGGGAACTCTGTCCTCATTGCACTTCCAATTCCTTGATGTCTGTCCATTGCTACTACACTTATGTTGACATTGAATCTGCGCAAGTTCCGCATACAGTTTAGGGATGCCTTTTTTTCTAACGCTCCTGAAGAAATTCCATCACCAAGTTGCTCTACTGAGAAATTTAGGAGATATCCCGAATCCATATCCATGAAACTATAACAGCAGTACTTTGCTGAATAGTCTGGACTGTCACATCACCATCACCTGATAATCTCACTGTTTTACCTTGAATGTCTTGTAGCACTTCTTGCTGATGTGTATCCTACCTTTTCTGAACCACTGGAAATAAGTACTCCCACTGTAGGTCATAGAATATTGTCTGGCTAATGAACTCCAGACCCACATATGCACAAAACCTCACTATATGTGCATATGTACTTCCAAAAAATAGTACACCTGCTGCATTTAAAAGATTTCCCACAGGCATTCTACCCAGGACAGGTTGGCTTTGCCAACTTACAACTGCATGTCCATTCAGACACATTAATTTTGTTGCAAACATGGATACAACGCATCTTTTCTTGTAGTCATCACATGCTGCTGCTTTACGGTCTGAACATATCAATCTTCTCAGCTCAGCAGCTGATCCAGGCAATCTTCAAATACAATAAATTTCCATTGTAACACCATCTGCTGCTCCACGTTTTCATACTCCAGAGTCTCATCAAAGTCCAAAACATTGGCATTTTGATCAAAAATGGTGAGCATTGTGCATACTTTCATTCCACTGTTTGAAAAATGCTCAAATTTGGGGCAATACTTGCAGACCAGACCATGAAACACTTCCAGGCTGCCTGTGTGGCAGAACTGTGTTAAGTGTTTCAGATCATTCAGCAGTGTTGTGCTGGTCACAATCTTCACCAGTGCAGTGTGTGGTGCATTACCAACCTCCAACCACTGTTTTGTTTCTTGGTCTGCCAATGGAATCACATGCTCACAGGCACGGAATTTCTCTCTCCACTCCCAGGTGTGCTTGTCTGTTATATGATGGATAAGCGACTTCCACTTTTTCAGCAGTAGCTGCGCATTGCCATCACGTTTCAGAACACCACCACACGTGGTTTGAAATACTCTGGCACCATGGCATTAACTGCTCCATCACCTTTATTTTTAACTGCTACAATTGTCTTGGTAATACTTTTTGACACATGCCACAGGTCATACTGACGGTCAGTTTCAGGGAACTCTGTCCTCATTGCACTTCCAATTCCTTGATGTCTGTCCATTGCTACTACACATATGTTGACATTGAATCTGCGCAAGTTCCGCATACAGTTTAGGGATGCCTTTTTTTCTAACGCTCCTGAAGAAATTCCATCACCAAGTTGCTCTACTGAGAAATTTAGGAGATATCTCGAATCCATATCCATCAAACTATAACAGCAGTACTTTGCTGAATAGCCTGGACTGTCACATCACCATCACCTGATAATCTCACTGTTTTACCTTGAATGTCTTGTAGCAGTTCTTGCTGATGCGTATCCTACCTTTTCTGAACCACTGGAAATAAGTACTCCCACTGTAGGTCATAAAATATTGTCTGGCTAATGAACTCCAGACCCACATATGCACAAAACCTCACTATATGTGCATATGTACTTCCAAAAAATAGTACACCTGCTGCATTTAAAAGATTTCCCACAGGCATTCTACCCAGGACAGGTTGGCTTTGCCAACTTACAACTGCATGTCCATTCAGACACATTAATTTTGTTGCAAACATGGATACAACGTATCTTTTCTTGTAGTCATCACATGCTGCTGCTTTACAGTCTGAACATATCATTCTTCTCAGCTCAGCAGCTGATCCAGGCAGTCTTCAAATACAATAAATTTCCATTGTAACACCATCTGCTGCTCCATGTTTTCATACTCCAGAGTCTCATCAAAGTCCAAAACATTGGCATTATGATCAAAAATTGTGATCATTGTGCATACTTTCATTCCACTGTTTGAAAAATGCTCAAATTTGGGGCAATACTTGCAGACCAGACCATGAAACACTTCCAGGCTGCCTGTGTGGCAGAACTGTGTTAAGTGTTTCAGATCATTCACCAGTGTTGTGCTGGTCACAATCTTCACCAGTGCAAGTGTGTGGTGCATTACCAACCTCCAACCACTGTTTTGTTTCTTGGTCTGCCAATGGAATCTCATGCTCACAGGCACAAAATTTCTCTCTCCACTCCCAGGTGTGCTTGTCTGTTATGTGATGGATGAGCGACTTCCACTTTTCCAGCAGTAGCTGCGCATTGCCATCACGTTTCAGAACACCACCACAAGTGGTTTGAAATACTCTGGCACCATGGCATTAACTGCTCCATCACCTTTATTTGCAACTGCTACAATTGTCTTGGTAATACGTTTTGACACATGCCACAGGTCATACTGGTGGTCAGTTTCAGGGAACTCTGTCCTCATTGCACTTCCAGTTCCTTGATGTCTGTCCATTGCTACTACACTTATGTTGACATTAAATCTGCACAAGTTCTGCATACAGTTTAGGGATGCCTTTTTTTCTAACGCTCCTGAAGAAATTCCATCACCAAGTTGCTCTACTGAGAAATTTAGGAGATATCCCGAATCCATATCCATGAAACTATAACAGCAGTACTTTGCTGAATAGCCTGGACTGTCACATCACCATCACCTGATAATCTCACTGTTTTACCTTGAATGTCTTGTAGCAGTTCTCGCTGATGTGTATCCTACCTTTTCTGAACCACTGGAAATAAGTACTCCCACTGTAGGTCATAAAATATTGTCTGGCTAATGAACTCCAGACCCACATATGCACAAAACCTCACTATATGTGCATATGTACTTCCAAAAAATAGTACACCTGCTGCATTTAAAAGATTTCCCACAGGCATTCTACCCAGGACAAGTTGGCTTTGCCAACTTACAACTGCATGTCCATTCAGACACATTAATTTTGTTGCAAACATGGATACAACGTATCTTTTCTTGTAGTCATCACATGCTGCTGCTTTACGGTCTGAACATATCAATCTTCTCAGCTCAGCAGCTGATCCAGGCAGTCTTCAAATACAATAAATTTCCATTGTAACACCATCTGCTGCTCCACGTTTTCATACTCCAGAGTCTCATCAAAGTCCAATACGGACATGGTGGTAGATGGCTCACACCAGTCAGGCTCTTCTTCATGGTGGTCATTTATATCTTCATACATTGTCTGGGCATCACTTGTCAGACTACAGTTGATGGTTTCTTTACTTTTTGCAGCACACCATTGATGAAGGCATGTCTGATTCCAATAAGTCATCATTGAATAGGTCCACATCTGTCATTTCTTCATTCTCATTTAACTGATCCACCTGCACTCCTTGCTCCATCACTGAGATGTCAGTACTACTTCTCATTTCACTGTGTGGGTTACCCCTCTTTACATACGTGTGGTCCTTAAGAACTTGTGCTGGTGAAACACCAGTTTCTGTGAACTGCATGCTAGCATCCATCCATGTTGAGGCCATACATTCAGTGTCATGAACAGAAGGCCTTGCAGTGGAAGTCTGTGTTGCCACACTGGTCATAGCATGTGACACCTTAGTTTGAATACTCAGACTCCGTGATCTCTTGTGGCCTCTGTTTTGGACTTTTGACACTGTGCTGTCAGATGATGTTTTTTCCTTAGTTTTACTAATGATATTTTTCCATGTATAGTAGCATTGGGAATTGATTTACAACTCATTCCATGCGTGGAGTCATGTTATCCTCCATTATCTCTTCTCACCTCTCCATCGGCATAATCCATGTTGGCAATCACTACCTCCTCCAAAAATACAACTGCTGGTTCCTAAAAACCAAGATAAACAAACAATGTGAATTAATTAGCACTCATCTGAACAGCAAATTAAACTGTCACCAACAACTATACTGTAATGCTTCAAACACACAAATTCTTACACTGATGTCCACTACGATGACTTCCTCATTTCTAGTCACTGGATCATCCAGCACCATGCATATCTGTTCTTTATGCTTCTGTAGTAAAAGACAAAAGAATATAAAGGTGAAGTCTGTGTTATGAAACAAGGCATTGCTAAATACATATTGCCAACTTTAACTTGTGTGTGTAAACCTAGCTTCAGTCAAGCCATCTATAATAATACTTGTATTGTAAATTGGAAAACAAACCAAAAATAGTCATATTACTGCACACTTAATCCCCCATTTTGCATTGAGGAAGTTTAACAGCATAGATCCATGGGCTTTCACTGTCCAACCCACATCTGCATTACCATCTACCTTTCACTTTATTATATCCCTGGCAATTTATAATGGATTGCTTGCGCATTAGCATGTAATATTCATACAGTTGTTCACACCAGCGTGAGTTCCAAATACATAATGCTGACACTGAACAATGTTGGATCCATACTGTTTAACACTACTAGGGTGTATAACTACAACAACAGAAGAACAACATGTCAAATTGCTATCAATATTTAAAAAAAAAAACATTACATTGATTGCGTACATCTCTGACAGCCCGTAACATCAACAGTCACATATTGATATGGTTCTTTGTGGTATGGTATGGCTTAATTAAACAAGTAACTAGACATATAACCACTCACTGATGGGAAAATGCATTATTTGTTCATACACCTAGACACATTTGCAAAATGCACAACTGGGTTCAAATCAAATTACTTACATCAAGACCAGATAGATGGTCAGTGGTTTGGATTTCAGTACTGTCCATTGGTTGTGCTACCTGTTCTCCTGATTCATGTGTGAACTCAGCAACTCATCCAGCACCTGTTAAGGAAGATAAGTATAATATTAGACATGCAAATATCCCTATTTTAACATTTCCACTCAAGCGCCTTAATCATGCATTAAAGGACAACCACACCCACAGACTCAAAAAAAACATGTTTATTTCATCATGATTTGGTGTTTCCTACATTTTAACACCACTCTGGGACTATTTAGAGCTTTTTAGATATTTTTATACGCAATTTCTGGCCACATAGGGTCTAGCATCTTGAAATAATTCTGACTGTTTAGTCTTCCTGTAAGTATCCCAGAATGCATTGTTTGTCTCCAAAAATTTGCATCAGATCTGCCAGGTTTTTCCTAAAGCTCCTGTCAGTCCACTGATTTTACAGGCATTCACTGCTGTGTTATAGTCACCTACTTTTGGTTAAAATTGTATCTTTTTTCAATGACTACTTCAAACACAAGCCATGTAAATTCTACAGAACAGAATTGAAAAGTGCATTTTATTGCTCTTTCTTCTTAGAAATGCTGACTTGATTTCTTTTGTGAAGGCTGAAATCTAGTTCTTCAAGGTATCTCCCCTTCCCCTTCACACCTACCTTCCCTAGCTGTCAAAGAGCTAAGGGTAATTTGACCCATTATCTGCATGTGATTGATAGCTCACAGCAGGTGACCAGACTAATGTACTGTTTTATTGTCAGTCTTTCCTTCCTTACAGTGGGAGATTTTTTTTGCTGCACTCCTCCTATCAAATTTAGAACCAAGCTTCATAGCACTGGAAATAATCACTGTTTTGCAAAGCATCAAACTCCCACTTATTTTTCCTTCCTGTTTGGTTAGATAGCTAACAAATGATGCACTATAAACACAAAATATTTCACAGACTTGCATGACAGCACCCACATGCTTTTTTAAAGTGGTAATTTAAGAAAATTACAGTATTGCATACTTCTTGTAATCTGATGCAGTGTTGTAAATTAATTGTGACAGACATCTGCTTCTTATGTAAAAACATCAAATTAAAGGAAAACTCCTGGCTTAAACACAATTTAGCTCAACCACAAGTCCTCTTCTATTGTATTAAAATGTTGGCTTCTAGAGTTGAAGCATTGACTGGGGGCACGCCCTTAACCCAACCACCAAGAGGAAGTAATGGGAGCAGAATTACTTCCACTAATAGACTTTCCAGGGATCTCACTGATAATTTAATGAATGTAAGCACCTACACTATCCCTGCAGAGTTGCAAAATGATGATACTGATGCCCACCCTGTATGAAGTACAATCAACAATAATCCCAATGAACCCTTGGGGCTTATTGGTACTCTGCGGCAGGAACTGAACAGTTGGTTGCAAGCTGTTCCCATTCTACAAACATCTATGAACAGCAGCAGCACAAAGTGTCCAGCTGAAGGATATGGCAACAATGTTTCAAGTATCACAAGCAATTTAAAAACATTGGATGCAAAGATGGTCAAATTTAAAAAGAATCAACTGGAGATTTCTTTTTTCAGGGAGTGCATCAGTGAAGGGATTGTTCCGAAGGGGCTTAGGTCATGGCAGTACCTGACTGGACTGGCGGAAGGGTCCTGTTCCACAAGGACTTAATAAAAATGTTCAATAGACATGGTATTGAGCTGTTAGAAGTCATGGCTAAACACTATCAGTTAGCCGCTGATACACTGATAAATGAGATTGTACCATTAGACGAAATGATAAGGAAGGATATGAATTTTGGGCATTATAAATATGAATAAGAGAGAACTTTTTCCAGCATAGATCAGTACTTAGAAAAATTGAAGGTAATTAAACAAAAAAAAACTCAACAGGAACAGGGAGGCATATGGAGCTGGGTTAGCCTATCCAAAACCTCCATTGTCACAAACAAGGGCCGGGATTGGTTCATTGGAAGGAGGAGGAGGGACCCAAGTAATTAATGATCAAACAGACATTATTTCGAGGAATGTTCATCATGCAGGATGACAGGAAGGCCAGAATCAGTGGAATGATTACTCGGAAGGGAGATTTCCACCTCCAGGAAACGTTAGAAGTAATGAAGAAACATTTAATAATTCTGGAGAACCAAATAATGGCCACATTTTTGGAATTAAGCCTTGGACTACAACCTGAGGCAGGGTCTACCTCGGGTAACCTAGAATGCATCACACAAACAACAACAATGATGGAAGAAATAGAAGATTCAACTATTGGATGCAAAATCACGCTTAATTCCCAAGGTGACTTTAAGATTTTTAATTTTTCTACTTTAACTGTGGACATTGTATTAGCTGATTTATTGGCTAAAAGTCAGACTTTTTTTCCAGCGAGGTAAGCTAGTTTTGCATATTCATTTGTGGACTTAAAACTGTTTACAAGGGAATTGAACTTTAAATACATGTTTGGCCAGGATAGTGAATTAAGTAAACCCTTTCATATATATAGTATGTTCTGTCCTCCACTTCATCCAACATTATTGTTATTTGAACGAATTTGTGAATTAGAATTTTATAACATTTTAGGAACACAAAAAAGGGAATGAATAGATTGAGCAAAGTTACTAGAGAAGAAAGACAGGCCATTACACTTCTGCAGCAAGCTCAGGTTAGAGTGATGCAACCAGACAATGGTGGGGGGCTGGTTATTATGAACATAGATTATCATGGGAAAATGGAAGACATTATTTCAACAGACACTTATGTAGAGGTGTCAAGGAATGAGTTGAATGTTGCATACGAGAGAATACGATCATGGTTAGAAGAATTGTTCATTAAGGCTAGAATAGACATCAATACTTAAAATTATTTATGTATTCCAGCCCCCAAAATATCGATCCTTTTTGGTGTCCCAAAAATAAATAAGTGTATACAGAACCCTCCTATGAAACCATTGGTGGATGCAAGGGACAGCATCATGTATGCTTGCGCAAACTTTATTGATTATTACTTAAAGAAGTACATGCAAAAACAACCACCGATTTGTAAGGATTCGTGGTCATTCCTAGCTAGCCTCCAAAAGTTAAGTTTCAATAGTAATTTGAATTTCTTAATAATAGACATTAAGGATTTATATACGTCCATCCCCCACATAGAAGGCATAGAATGGCTGAGTTTATTGTTGCATGATTTAGGAACCCCTAACGATGAGATTACCCTACTGACTGAATTATTGGATATGGTATTATCTAACAATTTTATTACATTTAATTGTAAATTATTTGCCCAAAAAGTAGGAGTAGCAATGGGGTCCCCATGTGGGGCAAGCTTCGCCAATTTGGTGATGGCATACTGGGAAAGGCAATATATATAAAAAGTGCCACTCATCAATAGTAGAATTTATTTTTACACACGCTTCTTGGATGATATATTTATGTTCATAGAAAGGGACAGCAGTGATGCAACTGATTTGGTAACATATTTTAACAATACTACAATGTTTTTAAAATTTACATCTGCTTTTGATACACACAGAATAACTTATTTGGATGTGGATTTAAGGAAAGACCTAGTAACCAATTCATATACAGCTCGTATATTTAGGAAGGATACTTATTTGAATGCCTTTTTGCATTTTAGCAGTTGTCATCCTTTATTCCAGAAACGTTCTGTAGTAAAGGGACAACTGGTAAGGGCACCCCGAATTGTATCGAAGGATACATAATTTCTTTTAGAATGTGAGAAATTGGAGGGAATGTTTCTCAAAAGGGGATAGCCAGCAATATTCATTGGAGAATTGATACAGGAAGTGAAGCAGAAGTGGTTAAAAGGTTTTTATAAACCTATTTTGAGTGACAATCTTGAAGTAGGTACCTCAGAGGTCCTCCCAGAATGTGTTGAGAACCCAGGATAATTGATGATGGATGTTAGGTTTATTACCATGTTCAATGTGGATGGATATGGTATTATGGAAATCATTAATAAAACTTGGGATATCATCAAATCAGACCCAACCCTGGTTCCCAAATTCCAAAACCCTCCCAAAATGGTATTTAAATGGGGAAATAACCTAAAGACACTTTTGAAGAAAAGATGTATTGAAGGATCTAATAGAATAGGGATGTATAAATGTGGCAGGTGCTCTTATTGCCTGTACATGGACATGGGTGAAAATGTTTGTATTAGAGAAACCAGGTACAAGTCAACACAAAAGTTTGATTGCAATTCAAACGGAGTTATTTACCTGGCACACTGTCAAGGGTGTTCTGCATTCTATATCGGAAAAAATTATAGGAAGCTCAAGGAAAGGGTATATGAGCACCTGTACAGTATACGTACTGGGAAACAGGATAGTGCATTAGCT
Source organism: Protopterus annectens (assembly GCF_019279795.1). Lineage (NCBI taxonomy): Eukaryota > Metazoa > Chordata > Ceratodontiformes > Protopteridae > Protopterus > Protopterus annectens. Next base: position 112,846,613 of record NC_056741.1, on the reverse strand, counting down.
AAACACATAGAAGAAGAACCCATTCCTTCAAGCTTAGAGTTATTGATTGTGCGTTGCTAGAAATGAGGGGAGGTCCAGGAACTTTATTATTAGAAAAATTAGAACTGAAATGGCAGTTTAAATCCAGAGCATGCCAATACCCGGGTCTGAATGAAATCTATTCAATAACCTGCATCCTCAAATTAAGGAGTCTTGCAAGGTAACATTACAGTAATAATAATAATAATAATTACATACATAAAAAAGAGAGGGGGTAATTATTAATGTTATCTAGACTAATTTCATTTATTTCATGGATTTTAGTAGGATTATTTATTTATTATTAACTTATTTATTACCAACTTCCAGGAATATGAATTTTAATATGATAGGAGTGACGAAGTTATTAAATATTTAATATTAATATTATTTAAAATTAATGTATGGTTCTCTTGGAAAATGCAAATACCGGAGAGTCGCATGTAGATAGTTCATATGGTAATATTTTAACATTCTAACATTACATAATGTTCCCTTTAATAGTTGTAGAAGTATTAATTAGTTATACATATATTTATATTTATATAAAAGTTTATTTTAAGCTGTCAACAGTAATGTGATTAGATATGTGTATTTTTATCCATTTGGTTCAAGTTGGATGAACTGGTATAAAGTTTAGGATTAATGTTTATGGTAGCGAAGAAATGATTGATTGTACATTGTTTAACTGAATGTAATAGTTTTTTAAAATACATCCATGGGTTTCCATTGGTGGCTGGGGCAATTGTTTTAACAACCAATTAATTAATAATCAATTTTAGTTAATGTATTTAAATGTTAATGATGGTTGTTTGTGTTGTCTGAAGAAGTTTCGCTAATAGCGAGATTGAAAGCTCTTCATGTAAATAAAGGTTTATCTTTTGTAACAGTGGTGACCGCATTTACAGTTTGGCAGTTCATATGGTGTATGGTGTTCATAGGTTCATAGGTTCATAGGTTAGTACTAGGCTATCGGCCCTAGACTTATGCAACCCTAGCCATAACAATTCCTTGGCTATTTCATCCCACACTATTTACTTCCCTGGATCCCTGTCTAGCAGGTCGACTGATGTGATCCCCAGGGTGGATTTCTTTTCTCCCATCCAATCATCAAGGTTCCTTTTGAAGAGGGCCAAAGAGGCGCTCTGCTTGACATGTATGGGCAGTCTATTCCAGAGTCTGGGGAGTCTGTGGGTCAGGAACCTATCCCTACAGCATGTTTTGTTTATTGTGATGACAAAGTTTAGAAACCTGGAGTGTGTGGCTGTGAGGGATTGGGATTTCTTTAAGTGTAGCATGAGCAACAGCTCTGGATTTGACATGGCCATGTATGTTAAGCAGAGATTGCCTCAGAGTAGACAATATGCAAAAGTGTATAGCTGGAGTTTTTTAAGATGGTCAGCATAGGGCATCTGCTTTAGGCCTGTGATTCATTTAGTGAGGTGTTTCTGTGGCCTTTCCAGTTGTTACAGATGTCTTGAGAGGTACATACCAAATGGGGCATTGTATTCTATAATGGGTCTAATGAGGGATGAGTACAGTGGGACAATAACTTCTTTTTTTCTGGATGAAAAGCCCTTAGTGATGAGGTGTGCCACATAGAAGGATTTCCTGACTGTTGTGGTGATGTGGTTATTGAAGGTGAGACCACTGTCTACCTGTGTCCCTAAGTCTCTTATCACACTTTCAGTGTTTAGTGTACTGCCACCTATGTGGTAATTCATGGGTACATGTTTTTTCCCAAAGGAGATAACTATACATTTCGTGGCACTGAGCTTAAGCCCATGGCTCTGGCACCAAGCATCTGTTTCTGTAAGGCCCTTTTGTAGAGTATCCACATCATTTGGGGAGTCAGTAATGGCTCCCAGTTTACAGTCATCTGGAAAATTTGTTAGCCAGAGTCCCTTAGTGTTGGCTTGTACTTCAGAGAAGTAGATGCAAAACAGGAGAGGTCCCAGGACTGAAACCTGAGGTACTCCACTTGTCACTTGTCTGGAGCTGGATTTGGAGTCAGCTACATTTACAGTGTGGGATCTGTCTGTAAGCCAGTTGGCAACCCATTGAGTGATGTAGGGATTAATGCCCAGCTTAGTAAGTTTATCTATGATTCCAGAGTGGGGGATGGTGTCAAAGGCCTTGGCGAGGTCCAGATAGGCTAAGTGGACTGCCTTACCCTCGTCCACGACTCTGCAGACTGATTCAAAGAAGTCAATCAGGTTCAGGAGACAGGATCAGCCCTTCACAAACCCATACTGGGTGGGTTCCACTGTTTTTGGTTGCCAATGTCTTTTAAGTTCCATGATAATATGTTCCATGGCCTTGCAGATTAGGCTCATCAGACTGATGGGGAAGTAGTTCTCAGGATCCAAGGTGGATCCCCCCTTGTGGAGTAGGATAACTGTAGTTGTGCGCCACTCAGTGGGCATGAAGCCTGAGGTGAGGGTATGATTAAACATGACACTTAGGTGAGGTGCCAGGTCATTTTGTAGTTCATGTAGTACACAGCCCATGATGTCGTCTGGTCCCATGGATGCTGTATTCTTAGCTTTGGAGAGTGCATGCTTTACCTGTGTGGCCGTTATTACTGGAATTTGGCACTCTTCTGGTATTGAGATGGGCCATTTAGGGGGTGAGAGGGGGTGAAGTTGGCACTAAATAGATCTGCCAGGATATTGGCAATATCCTTGGGATCAGTATATTTAATGCCATTCTGTTGTAGCTCAGAGCAGATCTGAGCATTGTCATTTAGATTCTTGACATAGTTATAGAATGCCTTGTGATTGTCTTTGGAATCTTTGGCAATTTTATTTTAATAACTAGCTCTGGAGGATTTTATGAGGGATCGCAGCTTTTTACTGAGGCTGGTAAGGGAGATTTTGCATCCTGAGATTTTCCTCTTTTCTGCAACAGTTTCTTCCTTTTGTTGTAAAGTTTGTTTATGGCAGGGGACCACCAGATTGGCTTCCTTTTTTTGGAGGAGAGCATCTTGGTTCTATATGGGATGGCACGATTCATGCATGAGTGGATGTGCTCGTACAGTACCTTAGTGTAAGACTCAGCAGTCGAACTTTCACTTCCCATCTGCATGGGTGTCATGAAGTTTGTAACTTCTGACTTGAATAGTATGAAGATGGCTTTGGAGAAGTTTTTATGGAGGTTTCCTTACTGGGGGGTGGGGGTGGGATGTGGATGTTAAGGGTGATTAGCTTATGGTCTGACCTCACCAATGAGGGGGTGACCATAGGTGTGGAGCATCAATTTCCCATGTTGGTAATGTCCAGGTCTAGGATATTGGAGCCCCTGGTGGGACTATGGATTAGTTGATCCAGGGCACTGGAATTTATGAATTCCAAGAACTGTTGGGCAAAGGTGTTGGTACACACGTAGTTTTCCCAGTTAATGGCAGGGTAGTTGAAATCACCCAGTATTAGGGTGTTTGGTTGTATATTAATATTCTCCAGTATGTTTAGAAAGGTGTAGTGAGAATCTTGGGGCATGGTGGGGGATCTGTAGCAAGCTACAATTTGGATTGCAGTCTTACCTAGTGTTAGTTGCACCTGGAGAATTTCAGATGCATTGTGTTGGGCAACTAACCTGGTGGTGTGAATATCCTTGGTGAATATGGACACTCCTCCACCTTTAGTGTTTCAATCCTGGTTTGGTGGCCGAAAAGTGTGGTAAGAGTTGTAGGCTGGTATTCCAGGGGTTCTCTCTGGAGCTTTGAACCAGGTCTCAGTTACTGCATGGATATCTATGTTCTCCATTTTTAGGAGTGCCTCGAGAGAGTGCATTTTGAGGTTTAGGCTTCTAGCATTGAGTAGCATTACCTTCAGATTTTGCATGCTTGTACCTGTTATGGTGGTGGTTTTGTCCTTTGAACTTTGCCTAAAAAAGGCACTATAGGGGTGCCAAGAACCTTAGCCAGTAACCTGAATCCCAGGGGTGACAGGTGCAGACCATCTCTGGCAAAGCACTGTGGTCTTTCGATCATGTCATCCCAGGCAGACAGATACGGGATCCCCTTTGAATGACACCAGAAGCTTAGTCAATTGTTGAAGTAAATCATTTTGTCCTTATATTTTGGTATAATTCTGGGTGAAGGCAGGATGCTACTCAGGGCTATGGTCATACCTACCTGGGCCACATGACCCGAGAGCTCTTCCATGTCTCTTTTCATGTAGTCCAGAGAGGTATGTCTCAAGTCATTCACTCCAACATGGACAATGACAGAGTCATATTTGTACTTGTTGTGGAGTGACCTGAGTGTGTGCATTATGTGTCGGATCCTGGAACCCGACAGGCAGCTCACTATAATTTTCTCCTTTTTCAGCCTGGTGAGTGGGACATCAGTGTGCCTGACTATAGAGTCACCTATGACTAAAGTGTTAGGTACGTTGTCTTGCCTTAGCGGCTGTTGCTGGGTGGCACACTGGTGTTGTGAGCTATGTGACACTTTGGTTGTGATTGGTGTTTGCATTTCAGCTTTGGAGGTCCTTGTTGCTTGGGCAGGTTACATTTAAAGGCCTCCGCATATGTGGATTTAGTGTTGCTATGTGTGGGTGTTGGTGGTGTGAGTTTAGAAGGGCTATGTGTTGCTTGAGGTGTAGTGTGGGTGTTAACCTTCTCCTCTTGACTGTCTAGCACAATCTTGGGTGGAGAGAGCTTTGCTTCCAGTTTGGCTCTGTAAGTGCATCTCTCACAGGTTGTAGTATTGGGTGGTAGGAGGAGAGGGTTGTCTGTGTATATGAGGCAATTGCTGCATTGCCCCAGTATGCCCAGATTCACCAGGTGGACAGGAGAAATCAATGGAAGCTGACCCTTGGACATGTCTGGTTTGGTGCTTTTTTTGAAAAGTACAGGAGATGTTTTCCCTTACCTTAGCAAGGTACTTTGCTATTATAGGCTGTTTAGTGCCTATGATTAATTTCTCCTTATTAATAAGGAGAGTTGAGTACTTATATCAGTTTAAGGCTTCTTAGTCATTTCCAGGAGGTATTAGAGCAAGTGCCAGTCACAGGGATGCTTAAAGGTAAGATGAAAAAAAATGGTTTACCCTAAACACTGCAGTGTTCACTAGAGAAGTTAGATGTGAAAGTAGGTAACTTAAGTTTTACCTGTCTAAAAAGTTAAGTTTTAGTGGAGAGTCACTATTTTTAAAACAGCAAGATAGATTGAAAGGGGGTGATCACTTTTGTATTCCAGTACTATGGAATACAGTAGAATGGCCAATAAATTTAAATAGTTGAAGGGGAGTGATTTCACAAAATGATAATTTTGTGCTTACTCACACAAGCCAGTGAAAGCAAAGAGGAAATGAGATATATGGTCAAATTAACATAAGAGGCAGGCAACTAGAAATACAGTGGTATTTAAGAACACAACAGTGACAGGGTGGGAGTGGGGAAAAATGTCTGCCTGACTCACAAGAGACAAAGCTGTGGTGTCTTTTGAAGTTTTAAAATGCATTTAAAAACAGAAGACAAGCAAAACACAAGGCAAAGAAAACAAATCACAGCACTCAAAATATAAAAAGGCAATAAACTAATACAAAATCCAACAAATAAAAAGCAAACCAACCTTTCCCTCACAGCAAAGTGTAGCAGAGTCTGGGTGAGCCTTTCCAATAAAGCTCTGAAAAGTTTCATTTTACCCCTTAAATAGAAGGTTCAGTTCCTAGCTCCACCCCCTCAGTTCAGAAATGATTAACCTTAAGTATCCTCTTCTATCTTATGAATGAGTCCTTAATTGATCAGTTCTAATTTCTGCCTGACTCACAAGAGACAGAGCTGTGGTGTCTTTTGAAGTTTTAATATGCAGTTAAAAGCAGAACACAAGCAAAACACAAGGTAAAGAAAACAAATCACAGCACTCAAAATATAAAAAGGCAATAAACTAATACAAAATCCAACAAATAAAAAGCAAGCCAACCTTTCCCTCACAGCAAAGTGTAGCAGAGTCTGGGTGAGCCTTTCGAATAAAGCCAATAAAGTTACTCTCTAGCTGTCTTTTTGGATTTTGCAGCTTGTTTTTTCGTCGCTCACTAGTTTGTTGTTTATATTTACTCACACACATACATCTACATGTTGGAATACATTCTCTGCACTGTAGGTCTGAAGAAGCTACTTAGCAAAAGCGCTTATCATTATTTTTATTGATTGTTTAAATAAATTTATGTTAAAGAAAGCTAACGGAGTGCCTGGTTGTTTTGTTACCCTATTGGACTGTGGATTACTGATTTTACTTGTTTTCGGCAACAAAACATTAATCTCATGGAGTACATCTTTTATTGTTCTGCTTTACATTCTCTGTACTGTTGTAAATAAATTATAATGCCCACTACTTAAATGCAGATGATGCAACTGATACTACATTGTTCAAAAGTGTCTTTTGTGCATCAGGGAGAAAACAAATGATAATATGAACACAATCCATATTCACCTGAGCCTTCAGGATGTACGCCAGGGCATAATCTATCTAACGTATTGTAAGTGCCTCCTCTTCCTCCAGTTCCATTTCTTCATCCCAGTTCTTCATCCTTGTCCTCTGCATCAGGATTCAGGAGTACTAATGAAATCCTTCAAAAGGGCATTGACCAGTACCTTCCTGAAATTCAGAGAAATTATCATCTAGTTGGTCATGCCCATGTACAGCTTCTTTACATGATGAATCAGCAGAAGCATTCTCTGTGGTATCTTGAGGAGTCAAAGCATTAGCCACTGATTTATTAGTAGTATCAGTTGCACTATTATAAGTGCACATAGGCCATGAACAATGGTGATCTGTTCCATGAACTAACATGATTTTTTGACAAGATGAAAAAGGCAACAGCTGGCAGAGCTTAAAGCAGCTCCAGAGGAAGAAAATCTTTGTAAATGGCTACAAGAGTTGATGACAGTTCTTAATAATGCAGATTTAATGCAGGAAACAATATTCAGTCAAAAAAGAGAAGTGAGTAAGCTGTGTGAAATAATCTAGGACTTATCAGAGGACAGAGAAGTGCTGAGGTCAGGCAGGTATGAACACAGTAGAAGGCTGAAACAGAAAAAATGGCTACAATGGCAAACAGGATAACTAGATGACCAAGAAAACAGATCTAGAAGAAACAATATAAGGATAATAGGAGTATCAGAATAAGTCATGGATACTGAAATGGAAAGAATGATGCTAAAATTGCTGGAAACAATGTTCGGTTACTCAGATTACAAGAAAAAATAACAGAAAGAGTTGGTAGACTGGAAGGTGTGGGACGAGAACAGCCAAGACACTATTAGCATGCATGCTCAGCTATGAACTTAATGAAGAAATTATGAGACAAGCCAGTACACTTAAACTGTTGCCCTTTAATAGTACATTTGTTAAACTGGTGGTGGATTATTCTGAACTAAAAAAAGGGATGAATTGTTCAGTCGAATGAAAGCCCAGAGAATACCTGCATGGCTTAACTACTTCACTGCCTTAGTTGTGGTATGGGAGGTAAACATACACATGTGCTCACAGAGTGCAAAGCACAAGCTTTTGTCATGGAGATTGTACACAATATAGAACAGAAGTATAGCTAGCTATGTGGGTGCCTGGTACTGTCCACTGATCTGGCACCCCCTTCATCTTTAAGTTGAGGAGTAAAAAATATATGGAGCAAGCCAGGTCCCTTCTTCCCATCTACACTTTTCAACTGAGACTTGATGAGCAAATTAAAATAATGTCCATTTCTGATATGGCATTCCTCACTCAGGAACAAGTTAGGTCCAGGCCTACACTCCTCAACTCTGACTTAATGAGAAAATAAAAAATAAATAAATAGAAAAAGTGTTCTGTACTTTTAAACTTTAGCAAACTGTTTGCCTTATTTTAATAAGCACCTGTAGTGTGAAAACTCTCAAATGAAAGATCTAGTATTAATATTTATTACTATCATTTCAATTTAACTGGGTTTGATATAATGGCTAAGGTCTTTACTTCACAAATGCAAGGTACAGTGTTGATTCTGACCTCTGATTATTGACTAGGTTTGTAGTAGTCTACAGACGAATAGCCTTGTATTAACGTATGAACTCTTATACCACAAAATGCTCTTAAAGGAGTACCGCACCCACAGACTCAAAAAACATATTTAAAACATCATGGCATGATGTTTCCTACACTTTAACAGCACTCTGGGGTTATTTACAGGATTTTAAATATTTTTATATGTAATTACAGACTCTGACCACCTGGAGTACAGCATATTGACGTGGTTTGGATAAATCAGGTTGCCACTCAGTATCCCACAAGTCATTGTTTTGCTCAGAAATGTTACATCATGCAGGCCTGCATTTGCCTAAAGCTCTTGTCATTTCATAGATGTTGCATGCATATAAAGTTCTTAGTAAAATAGAATAGTTAAAGTAACATTCCTTGCTGTTGAATGACTACTTAAAACTGAAACAGTGCAAATGTCACAGAACACACAGAAAGTGCTGTTTACTGCTGCCTTTTTTTCTAATTTAGTTTAAATGGCACTAATTTGTGAGACAATGAATTCCAGTTCTTTTACTTCAACCCTCCCCCGCAACACCTAGCTTCCCTGCCTGTCAAAGTCCTGAGGGTAATTTGACTTGGTAATTTCATTGACTGGCAGATCTCAGCAGGGTGCTTGACTCATGCAAGTGAATCTTTGCTCTAGCATTTCTTTTGTTACAGGGGACATTTTTTATTGCTGCACTGTAGCCATGGCTATACTTTACTGTATTAGCATCCAGTTTGTATAGCAACTTCTGTAACATCTTCCACCAGGGAGCTAAATAAAACTTTTAAAATATTAAACCATTTTAGATCTTTATTAGTTTAAGTCTCTAAGGTATCACTTCATGCTTCCACCTTGCTAAAAATGATTTACATGTGCAAAGTGTGTTTGGTATTCAGTGTTTGCCTACATATTTTTTTTAACTGCACTGGTTGGTTCGCAAAAAAACTTTTGCAGTGTCCCTGGATTTGTCTTTGTACATACAAACCACATTGCTATATTTTCCCCTTCTTTTTTCGTGTCTCCAGAAGTCACTTCTGACAAAATAATAATTTTTTTGTTAATAAAGGATATCAAGGTTAATTTACCTTGAATCAGATAATGGGTGACACTGGAAAGAATCACTGTAGAAATATTTGTGCTTGGACTAAATCCCTTACTAAATATTTGCCAGACTACAGTTGAATTGGTGCTATGGCTTTAATTATCCACCATTACATACCAGTTTTTCAGTGTAGTGACAACCTGCCTTGCCCATATACCTTTAGACATGAATATGCAACTACTCCTGTTCATGCACCACAACATTACTTGAAGCTGCAGTCAAATCCACTCATCTCACCACTTTCATAACACTCCTGCAGCTATGCATGCTACCAC
>NC_056741.1:112765041-112836713 GCF_019279795.1 Protopterus annectens | reverse complement strand
ACTGTAACCTATAGCGTGCAGACTTAGTATTCCTGGTTTGTTTCCACTGGAAGTAGTCCTGCACAAGGATTGGTTAATTTTCAGCTGACAGCCTTGTTAGGATTGACTGTCACAATACCACAGTACTAGGAAGTTCACACTATATTATTCCAATATTCAAATCAAGTTAGTCTTCTCCTCCAGTCACTGACACATCCATAATTACTGGTTGACACTAAAGAAAAGAAACCTAGGCTCTCTAATGGATGGAAAACTCCATGAAATGACACCTGATCAGCTAAACCCTTGGTGCCCCACATCCATAGAGGAACTAATTTTACATAAGATGATTTTCTGTCACTGCACAAAAAAAACAAAAAGTTATCTAAAAGCTTACAAAAAAAGTTATCTAAAAGCTCCTCTACCTCCTTGTACAAGCATCATATTGGCTTTCCCAGGCACATCCAAACCCCAAAGGTCACTTCCATTTGTATATTACTTCCTAAACTGATTTTTTTATAATTAATTATTCTGACGTCTTTTTTTAATTAAGATAGAAACACTCATCATATTTGGTTTGTTCACCCAAATACTAAGGAAAGTAACACATTTATGTTTTTTGGGTTATAAATCTACTTTTTTCCAATAAGACAGTTTTTCTTATATCAGAGTAATTCTTTTGAGATCTATAAATTGCTACCTATCTTTATTTTTTATTTATTTATTTTTTATTTATTTATTTATTTTCAGTGCATAATCACACTGTGTACTACACAATTTGACTATGAATATCCTCACTTTGGTCATAGAGGTATATAAACATGACCTTGGTCCAGGCAGCACAAATTCTATTAATGGAGTAAGGACTTGACAAAGAGGCAAGAAGGATTGATGTCCCTACCCTGTGTGAGTAGGGACATGCTAGACATACTTCTGATGAGCTCTGGTGAAGCCTGAAGCTCAAGAAAAGATGCCAGGCTAGGTGGGATAGAGGATGGAGAATCACAACTGCTTTGGAGCTCAGTAGAACAGGGACACAAACTCATAGTTACTCTGGAGTAGAAGTTAGGACTTAGAATAAAAAAAAAAGCAGGCTTTAAGCACAGATGACTGAGCAGGTGCAGATCCAAACTCAGGACATCACTGTCCCATTCCCTGTAACATTTGTTGACAAACCCATGCAGAGGCCAGTACCAGACTCAGGACATCACTATCCTATTTCCCATCACATTCCACTGACAGGCCCATGCAGAGGTCAGTACCAAACTCAGGACATCACTATCCCATTCTTCTTTACATTCCACTGACAGGTGGATGCGGAGGTCTGTACCAGACTCAGGACATCACTATCTCATTCCTCATTACATTCTGCTGACAGGCCCATGAAGAGGTCAGTATCAAACTCAGGACATCACTACCTCATTCCCATCACATTCACTGACAGGCCCATGCAGAGGACAGTACTGGTGTAATATTGTTTCCCCTTCCCCTTTGCCTCACACTACTGTCCCAAAACCTTGAAGTTGGACTAATGAGGGTGGCACCAGACAGCTGATGGTCAGAAATTCAGCCCTGAAACCCCCCACCCCCCAAAGAAACAGAATACAGGTCTATAGGAAACAAAAGAATCTAGTGATCATTGGCCAAGACATGAACAATATATGACTTGGTGTCATGTCAGTCAACCAAATTCAATTTAATTTAACCACATTCTGTAGGAAAAAAGTAGCCCAAACTGCTTTTGTTGATCACAAAACAAAGCTTATGTTGCAAGGAAGCAAGCCCATATATACCCCCCAAATGGGGTGAGATCCCCACATCCCAACTTATATATTCCAAGTTTGAGGTCACACACCAGTGGTTAAAAGTGCATCCTCAAAGTTAACTGAAAGTTGCTTTTGGCCATTGTACTTCGACCAAATGACATTGGAACTTAATGCATTCGGCAGCTTGACAGTTTCCCATCTACCTGTACTGTGGTACTGCAGTGTGATCATACAGCTGAGTTGAAGCAGATAACAGGCAAAGAATCATAAATCAAGTACCAATAATATTAAGTAGCAGTTATAGAGAAGTCATACTTTTCTGTGACAACAAGGTGATCAACAAGAAAATCTGAGGTTCCAAGAATTCTGTTTTAAATTGTATTCAGTAGTTTAATTTCTGGAATGCTACTGTGTTTCTGTTTAAAATGGTCTTATGCATTATAAGTGCTCACTCCTACCATAACACAAAGTATAATTTCTGAAAAGAAATCTAAAAGAAATAAATTAATGTAGTCTGTCAGGCATTCTGAAAAATAAACATTTGAATTTCATCTATGCTATATTTCCTAAAAAAAATAAAGAAAAGGAAGTACTTTCTTTAAATTTAAATTAATTATAGGAAAGCCTATTGCAGGTGTACAACCAGAAATTTCAGCTTTCGCTACTATTTAAAATAACATGTACACACATCTTCAGACCTTGTCCCTACACACTTTCAAAACATGCATTTTTTAACTCATACCTCCAACCATCAACAGAGACTGCTTTTAAATTATTTTTTCTGTATCTAAATATACTGCAGAAATTATTTGGTAGAGACAACAGTTCAGATACTTAATTGACATTCTGGATATTGTGAACCATAATGCTACTAAGGCAGAATAAAAATAGAATTTCTGATGAGCATAACACTTAGGTCACAACTTATATATACCCTCAAACAAGTGATCCACAAATATGTCATATCCCTAAAAGAATCATACAGGAGACAGTCTTACTAAAACTAAACTGGTTATACACTATAACCAAAACAAATGAAAAACATACTCTAAATTTAATAATGTACCTTGCAACAATATCATAACAATGAGCTCTTGGGCAATATTAGCTTTACCAATATTTTTGTAAAAACTTATTACAAATGTAAATGCAAATAAAGAAAGAAAGAAATAAAATGGAGTTGCAAAATCAGTCAAAATAGCCAAAAGACCCTTATTGCTGGCTAAAGCTAGTAAGTAATTACTTTTGCTGATTTGTGAGATTGCTATATCCGTCTATTTCCATTTAAGAATCAGAATAGATTTTACAGGCGATGTAATTCTTTATCATCTCTGGTTAAACAAGACTCTCATGCAATCTGTGGTTCTTTTTTTCTGTTTTTTTATTTCTGGCATCTTCACCCACTAACAAAGTGCTGAATTCAGCTTGCCTCATTTCCCATTTGCATGATCTTAGATGTAAAAGTTAAATTGCATTATGTAGAAGTAGCCTCAAAGAAAGGTGACATCAGTAATTGCAAGATTCATTAATCAAATATATTTTCAAGTGGTGGCTAATTTGTGTAATCAGTTAGCATTATGGAAGAAGAGAAAACATACCAGGAGCTTCAGACTGTAACTGAAGACACTTACGCTGAAATCAGTCCAAAACAAACCAAGGATCCCACAGCACAAGAGGGAGGTGAGTTGCCATTTTACATTAGCTGAAGTGCCAAATCTATTTGCAATGGAGTAAAGAGAAAGAATGCAAGTGCTGAAGAAAAATGTTAGAATATGATTAGGGCAGTGGAATTAATTAATTGAGAATTATAGGAAAGAAATATATTTGCTTTTCTAGTTATGTATATGTTATACTTGCAGATTTTCATATCGATATTCTATTTATTTACTCTAGAGCAATCCTGTGATTCAGTGGTCATTTAGGAAAAGTACTGCATACATAAATTAACCATGAGAGTACAGGGATATAAATGAAAGCTCATGTAATAAATAAATAATTGATGAAATACAAAAAATGTACACTTGATTAAATCGATTTGTAATATAAAAGTAAACAAAAGATAACATTAATGCATAATATGTGCAGTATTTCGTTCATGGTTGCCCACAGTTCCAGGGTAGCACAAATAAGACCATATTATGCCAGTACACTATTCTGATGGTGAGGTAAGGAACCATTATTCTTTATATAATGTGCCAAAAACTGTTGTTCTCCAGCCCCTTGAACAGAACACAACAAAATAATAACTGTAGCATTAGAACATAGTCAAATTAAAACTCAATTATGACTAAATCAACAAACGTCCTGCACAGATTGTTGTAAACACAATTGCTAGTGGAGACATGCTGCATTATGGTCTTACTTACTAAATAAAAATAATGCCCCTAATGTGCAGACCAGCATCTTCCTGTAACATTTAAATTATTTATATATTTACCCAATGCCTCACTTTTTTGGCCAAGAAAGTCCAAATAGGCATAGTCTATGTTCAAGGGAGATTTGAGTGACATTCATACTGACTAGGGTGATTTGGCTAAGACACGGATGAAATTCCCCTACTCTCTTTGGGTTGGAATGTTGTTTGCCTGTTATATAAAAAAATGTTGAGGTAGATCCCAAGAGCAGAAGTCCCCGCAGCCTGGTGGAAATTGGCTGCAGATTGTAATTTTATGGCATGTTGGTTGAGTGATTATTGCTTGAACAAAACTAATCTGTCAAAACAATGAAAGACAAGACTAGAGCCCCCAAGCCCAAATAAGGGCTTAATGAAGCAAGTATGAAAAGGAAAAAAGAAGCATAATATGAAATAATTAAAAAGATATTAATAAAAAAGGAAGGCAGATTTTGCTGAAAAAATGAGGCAAGATTGTGGTTGTCAGTATTACAAGTATTCAGATTTACAAAGAATAAAACATTGATACCAACAATGCATATTAACAATCAGCAGTAGATGAAAAGGAAGACAAAGAAGGAGAAGAGTCCATGTGGAAAAATGTTACTTGGTCAATGTGCTTGTAAACAGGACAAATAACACACATGTCCACTTGGTTAAATGAATGTGGTAGGAATTGTTTCCCACTTTATCATGAACACATGAAAAATATGGACAGGAGGTATGCAATAATACAATGTTTTCAAAACATTCATAAAATGATATTTGCCTGATGTCACATTAGAAACATTATGTGGTCTCCAGGCAAGGAAAACTGTTCTTGAAGTCACATTTGTGGTAAACTCATGAGAATGAAATGCATTGCTTATTACTGACATGAAGATCGATGTAGGTCATCAGGCATATGGTTCCGTAGAAGATGGAAGAGCGATTATGAGGCATATCCCACCACAGGACAGATTGGGAAAAGTGTTAAGTTTTAGTTAACAATTCCATATGAGTTGGTGTAAATTGGTATTATGTGGATTTGGTTGGGGTGCTACTGACAATTAAAAAGGATGGAAAAAGTATGGTTTGTTCTATTACAGAATATTTAGAATGAAGTAAAATGGGGAGTTAGCTGCACAGCATGTAAAGAAGTACACACACAAAGAACAATTTCAGATTCATGTTTAAGTTTCCAATATTAAAGATTAAGTATAAAGGTTTTTCTCTGCAATTTATTTTTGGCATATATATATATATATATATATATATATATGTTCTTATTAAGTAAAGTGTGCTTTCCAGTGGAAAATATGCATTTTTATTTTAGTTACTTGAGTGGAAGTGTATTTATTAAGTTTAATAAAATTGTTCATATTTTTTCTGTGCTGAACAGTTATCCAATTACTTCCTGAATCTGTGTCACCTGACCCTGCATTCTGATGATGTAATAGTGGGTGGGCATAGTTTTCTGTACTCTTCGGCAGATTTCTGTACAAAGTGACACAGAATGTTGCACAGTCACTCAGACAACAAATCTATAAATAAATGATATTTTCACTTTAAACTATTGAATCTCAGGAATGTTTCACTCTATTCATCTTATTAAAAGTTAATTATTATGAAGAAGCTTATGCTAGGTGGCACACTTTCTGATATCTTAGCATAGTTGAGTAATGTAATATTAAATGTAATCCAAGATGGAACAAATGACACCAAAGAGGCTTGTTAAGTTACTGATAATGTACTTGCCATGCAACAACACCCAGGAAAGACATGCTATATTATAAACAAAGGATAAAAAATATAGATTTTTACATATATAAAAGTTAATACTGGAATGATATCAAATAATTAGAGTAACACTCACACTTTTACAATTTAAACCTGGATCACACATAACTGTTACTCTTTTATTGCAAATTTATATGCTATGTCTCATTCAAAAAATGACAGTCTGCTTTATATTAAGCATCTAATTCAAATAGTGCTTGCTGAATCATTAAATGTTATTTTTTGGCTGCAATGGCTTTTTGGTGGTTGGGATGCTTTGAAATGTTTTTTGCTGCTTTTTGGTAGTTTGGAGGGATTTGAGGGATTGGTATTTGGTGTGGAGTTTGCTTAGATTCACTTGTTGGCATTTTTATGTGAGTTCATTTTAAAGCTCTTATTATGAAAACCAGCTTGAAACAACTTAGAGTCATGAGCATTTCTGTGATGCTGCAGGAATTCTAAAATTCTAAGAACTGTCCAGGTTACTTCTTCCTGTCGCAAAGTAAATAATCATAATATTTTGAATCATATGCCAAGATGTCAGTGAATACAAGAAAGATATAAGCAAAAGACAACAAATTATGTTCCAAAACACTGTCAGTTATTAAATAGTTAAGAATATTTGCGGTATACCAAAAAGATAATTTATATACTAGCCTATAGAATGACGCTTCTGATAAAAACATTAGGATTGTGTTTCTGTCTCTTTTTAATGATAGCCAAACTTAATATCTCAGAACAATTTATTATAGCAAGTTTGAATCTTTAAAGGGAAGATTTCTCAGATGTTTGTTCAGATATATCGAACATAACATTTAAGGGAAAACTAGGACTGATTCTAACAGTAGTACTACAAGAGTAGGAGGTTGGCATAGTGCTTAAGGTTATCACCTTATAGGCATAAGGTGCAAGATTTTATTCTTACTTGGGTAATTGGCTGGGCTTGAAATGACACACAAGGACAATTAACCTGGAACTAATTTATGAGCTTATGATACTATGTACAACTTTACACATAGTAAATAAAATAGAAAAATATAAACTCATCTGACCTATAAGTTAATAAATATGAAAATAACAATTGACTTCCTCCCTATAGTAGACCAGGGAGATAATATGAGGTACAGGGAAAGATGACTGTAGAGATATTCAGTTTGTCAACTTATAATAAAGATTCTGAACATCTGCTTAACTTTTCTTATTCATATTAACTCACTGACAGTGTTTTTTAAGATGAATACTAAAAAATGAGGCACATTAATATGAATCAGAAGCATGAGCTAAGCTTTGTTAGTGTAACTGAGAGTTTGAGAGATAGTTTGTTCATCTTTTTCAACAAACTAGAGATATGTTACTCCATGGTAGAATGTTACATCATTAGGTCATTTTTTTTATTTGTTTCAAAAGTTTTGTTCATAGCTCAAGATTTCATATTGCTTATATGTAAGTCATATGATAATTTTTTTACATAAATGCAATTTTATCACACCTGTGTGTTTTTCTCGTATTTAAATGTCTGATTTTAAATGCATATTGTTAGAAAAATATGTATTAGTAATATGCATGCTTAGTGCATTCGAGGTTTAAAAGGGTTAATACATTTATTCTGTTCACACTGCATGAATCTGCACAGCTATTAGAAACTTAACAAGTAGCATTCTATTTTCTGCTAATGTCAGCAAATAAGAAGTAATTAATTTCTACTAGTGTCATGAGACTTAACAAAGAGTTATTGATTTTCTGCTTATGCCATAAGAAAGTACACAGCTGCTAGAAGCTTTGATAAGGAACACAATGGATGCTTGAAAGTATAAACCGTAGTCAGCATTACTTGTACCTAAGCTAGAAATGTACCTTGAATCTAGGCAAAAATGTAACACATATATTAGAACTGCACAATTGAAGAATTGAAAGTTTGTGGTGGGCTAAAATGAGCCCCAAGGCCAGGTTGTTTTTCTCAAATGTTTTGTAAATCAGCAGTTATTCTCAACTAGTCAGCAATTAGTCTAGAAACATTTTCTGTAGAACAATACAGAAAGCTGTGTCTAACTACGTCAGCAATAGAAGTAACATTTCTGTGTGACATGGAAAGAACTGTATAAAAATGCCATACTAATTATTAAAGTTCAGACAAACCATTCTGCCAGCATGCTTTGTCTCCTTGCTGCAAGTTAATAAAGGGTGCCTTGCTTGAACCTTACGTGAATTGGTCTTTGAAGCTTTTTCCTTTGACAGATTGGTCCTTCAGACCAGAACCCTCTCTTCACCTCGGATCAGATGGGCCAGGTGGTTGAAACTGTATGGGAAAGAAACCAAATCGGCTCTTCTTATTTGAAAAGCCCTCCAACTGAATTGTCGTTCAAAAGAGGTCAGCCACTTTCTGATCTGCAACTGAAGGACGGGTCTCCGTGAATCAGTTGATCAATCACGTAGGCTCAGGTAAGGTGAATCTACTTTTTCCTGTTTTCTGTTTTAGATCAGGGACCAGATTTGTATTGTTTCTGTCAAGATTGTATTTTTCTTACAAGTCAGGGACAGAAAAGATTACTGTCTTGTCATAGATCAGGAGAAACAGAATAAGTAGGCAGTCATTCTGAAGAGACTATAACAAAATCTGTGGTACCACATTAAAAAACTAAGAGGTTATGTAACAATCAAAGGGTAGAACAAAATGGGTAATAATTGCACAAAAATACCCCAAAATCTGCTGTTAACAGAAGACGCAAAATACATGCAGTGGCAGCGCGCCGACAATATTAAATATTATTCAAAATGGGTTAATAAATATGAATTCGATGGAAAATTAGAAAAATCCTCGCTTATCAAACTTGTCAAACAGCTCAAAACCGATTCCAAAGGTCGGGTAAAAAAGCAACGTAAATTAGGAATTCCTCAGGCACACAGGTGGATTGAGGAAGTAAACCGCAGGGAACAAAAGAACAACAATTCAAAACAATGTTTTTAGACAAGGAGCATAATAACTTAGTAACAGCATCAGCACCTCTGCCTCCCTTGCCAGAATATTAAGCAAGTGAACAGGTTAGTCCACCCCCATGATATCATGTGGTCACTGAAGAAAGAGGCATTATGAAAATAAAACCGTATATTAGAGATCCCATCGAGACCAGGTCTCGAACAAGGGCAGGTAACTCAAATGAAGGCATTGAGTTATATCAAATGGTTAAGAATTAATGATCTATGAGTGAAGAAGAAATATGCCCACTAATAGAAGTACCCAACCCTCAGGCAGGTCAGGACAATCAGGACCCAACTATTTTAGTGTATAGACCTTGGACTCCGGAGGATATCCGGAAAGCCACTGAGGGAATTCCCCATCCAAAAGTCAATTTTAGAAAATTCTCAGAAGACTTACAAGGAATGAGGCTGAGTTATAACCTAAACGGAGAAGAGGTAGAAAAAGTAGTTAGACAAACTGTGGGGCCAGATTAGCACGTGATTAGTGGCAACTGGAATCCACGTGATGCTGCACAAAGACCCCTCCCACATAGCAGCACAGAATTAGACAACAGAGTAAAAGGTCTTACAGACCGCATCTCTGAAAAATGGAAGCCTAGGGCAGATTGGACTTGCATTAATCAATTCATCCAACAAGAAGGTGAAACTTTTGACTGGTATTATGCCAGACTATTAGAATGTTTTAATAACCACTGTGGAATGCAGGTTCCTGAAGATCAAACACAAGATTCCCCATATGAACAGCAGTTAAGGAATGCATTTTTAAAGGGCAGTATTGCACTTATAAGCAGTTTTATTACAAAACACATGGTAGACCATCGTACAAGCAGGTTACAGTCATTACTTGAATATGCTAGGCATGCCGAAAGGCATTTTAATAGCAAAAAGAAAAAGAAAGCTCAAGTATTTTCTGTAGCAGATGGAGCAGAAGTTTACGTAGTACAGTCCGGGGAAAAGGGCAAGAAAAATGCACAGGGAAACAAACAATCTGATAAACGATCAGAGAACTTTGAAGGGCAAAAGAAAAGGGGTCAATGTTTTAAATGTGGTAAAAAGGGACACTTGGCAAAGGATTGTAGGAAAAATAAGAAGGCAACAACGGAAGACAAGGAGGGTGAGGACTGACTATATGATAGTCAGGAATCACTAGAAGGGGATAGCGAAGAAAGGACAAATGAGAATGTGATAGAGGGAGTAGAGGATGTGATAGAAGAGATAGAGGAGGTGCAAGAAGTTAGTGACAGTGAAGAAAATGAAATATTAGACCTAGCTTTATTGAGCTTAGAGCTCTATTTAGCAGACACGAAACCAGAAGTTACACTCCTGGTAGAAGGGAGGGAAGTCAAATTCTTGTGTGACTCAGGGGCATCACAAACCCTGATATATCCCTCCAAACTGCCAGAAAACACAGAGTCACCTGATTACATACTGGTAAAAGCAGCTAATGGACAGCTGTATTGGGAGCCCCTCTCCCATAATATTGCAATAACCAATCCAGTTTCAGGATTGACTCAGAAAAGCAAAATTGTTGTTTCTGCAAAATGCCCAGTAAACCTCTTGGGCAGAGACCTTATGCAACTATTTGGTATGGCAGTAGTCCCAACCATGCAGGGTATGGAAGCACAGTGACAAATTGATACATTACAGTGCAATCGGAGGGTGATATGTTTTATTGGTACAGCCAGGACTTGGTTACGACTGGTCCAGGGACTGTGACCGAAGAATTAATGACTGTAGCCATCAGCAAGTTCCCCTCCCTTGACATTGATAAGCAACACCTGTTGCACTGTACCCTGTATTATTGTAACACACCAGGACCTGATAAGGAATATGAGCAAGAATTGTTTAAAAATCATGCAAACAGATTGATATTACATAACCTGTACTGGGACACAGAAGAGAACAGTGTAGCCAGCTGTTCATTGCCCCAGGAGTTCTTTACACTTTATAAATCTAATCGATTACCACATGTTAGCTTAACCAGGAACAAAAATATAAAATGGGCAGACCTAGGAGAAAAAGTCACGAGATGGGAGAAACAGGCAGAATTAGAACTGTCAGAACAGGGAATACAAATACAGAAGTTGAACTGGATAACTCAGACCCACCCAGCCGTGCACTTGCAGTCTAGCAAGGACAGCTGATTAGCACTCCTATTAAAGGAGGAAGAGAATGCCTTACAGAATATACCAGAAACTCTCTGGTCAACAGGAAAGTCAGATGTAGGACTTATTCATACAGCGGGACCAGTTACTATTACGCCAAAGTCAGCATTCAGACCACAGAAAAGACAGTATCCCTTAAGAAAAGATGCAGAGGCAGGGATAAAGCCTTTTATAGCAGCCTTTCTTAAAGGAGGGATACTAGTAGAATCTCCCGATTCACCATGTAACACACCCTTATTTCCAGTTAAAAAGGCCAATGGAGAATGGCGTATGGTCCAAGATTTACAAGCTGTAAATGACGCAGTAATACCAAGGGCACCCACAGTGCCAGACCCACACACCCTGTTGAATGATTTAAAACCTCAACAGAAGTATTTTTCTGTGGTAGACATCAGCAATGCATTATTTTCGATACCGATACACCCTGATAGCCAGTATTGGTTTGCATTCACATTTCAGGAGAAAAGGTATACATATACGTGACTACCACAGGGATATTGTGAAAGTCCAACAATATTCTCACAAGAAATGGCAAGCAACTTGGTGGGATTCACCCCACCAAGAGACAGTCAGATTTTACTTTATGTTGATGACATCTTGCTGATAGCCCCCACCCAGCAAGATTGTAGAGAAGATACCATAGCGCTATTATGATTTTTAGCCGCTGAAGGACATAAGGTAAACAAAAATAAACTGCAGCTTTGGAAAAAACAAGTTAAATACCTGGGATATGTAATATCCAAGGAAGGTAGAACATTAGATGAGGACAGAAAAGTAGCAATTTTGCAAGCACCAAAACCCACTACCAAGAAGGAAATGATGTCCTTCCTGGGTACAACTAATTTTTGCCGGAGCTGGATTCCAAACTATGCTTTGGAATCTGCACCTCTGACTGACCTCATATATAAGAAGCCTATGGAGGCACAGGATTTGTTACAATGGACACCAGAGGCAGAATCTGCTTTCTGCAAACTGAAACAGTTAATAGCGTCCTCATTAGTTCTAGGATTACCAAACTACCATAAATGTTTTTTCCAAACTGTAGATTGTAAGCAAGGTTATATGACATCAGTGTTAACACAACAGCATGGGGATAGGCAACGCCCCATTGCTTACTATTCATCACAACTAGACCCAGTGGCATGGTCCTTACCCCACTGTGTACAAGCAGTAGTTGCAGCTGCGATGGCAGTACAGGCTTCGGCCTCAGTAGTCTTATTCCACCCTCTCACTTTGAGAGTGCCTCATGTAGTTGCGATTATTTTACTACAAGAAAAGGTGGCATATCTTTCCCCTGCTAGGCATTTTTCCTGTATGACTATATTGTTGAGCCAACCTCACATGACAATTGAGCGATGCACGACTTTGAACCCTTCTACTCTGCTCCCGACCCCTGCAGATGGCACACCACACCGCTGCCTGCAGGTAATTGAGCAAAAGACACTACCTGGAAAAGATCTCACGGATGTCCCCTTGGATGATACCGAGGAGACATACTATGTGGATGGTTCGTGCAAAAGCGGTCCTGCAGGACAGAACCTAGTAGGATATGCAGTAGTTTCTGACACTGAGATTATAGAAGCAAAACCTTTACCACACAACTTATCAGCACAGACAGCAGAATTGATCGCCTTGACACGGGCATGTATCTTAGCAAAGGGTAAGTGTGTAAACATTTTTACTGACAGCCAGTACGCTTTTTCTACTGTACATGTTTTTGCACAACAGTGGAAAAACCGAGGAATGATAACATCTACTGGCAAACCTATAAATCATGCACAGTTTATTTTAGATCTTTTAGAATCTATTCAGTTACCTCAAAAAGTAGCCATTTGTAAATGTACAGCTCATACCAAGCAACAAGATAGGACTTCAAAAGGTAATGCGAGAGCTGATACAGCTGCAAAACAAGCAGCTACAGAAGTATTTCTTTTAAATGAGGAACTACAACCCTCTGAGATTTTAGACTTAGAAATGTTAAAAACAATGAAGACACTCACTATGCAAGCTGAAAAACAAAGATGGGTAAAACGAGGAGCAATTCTCAAAAAGGGGCTGTACATCTCTAAAGAAGGGAAAACGATACTACCATCTAATTTGTTTAGATATGCAGCTTTGTTGAGCCATGGGCAGTGCCATGTCTCAACAGGGGGGATGGTACAGCTGGTGAACCAGGTGTTCACAACATACGGATTTACAAACTACTCTAAAAATTTCTGTTTGACGTGTCAAATTTGCAACAAACATCATGCACAAGGGGCGTTAAAGCCCAAGCAAGGGAGTTTCCCTACACCACCATATCCGTTTCACACTATCTGTATGGATTTCATAGAATTGAACAAATGTGAAAATAAGAAGTATTGTCTTGTCATTGTAGATATGTTTTCCAGATGGGTGGAAGCCTTTCCAACCAAAAATCCAGATGCAGTCACAGTGGCAAAGTACTTGTCAAAGAAATCATCCCTAGATTCGGCATTCCGGAAAGGATCTACAGTGACAATGGTACACACTTTGTAAACCAAACCATACAGCAGTTAAGTAAGCATTTTGGTATTTCTTTAAAAAATCATTGTGCATACCATCCGCAATCTGCAGGGCTAGTTGAAAGGCATAATGGTATATTAAAAAACAAATTGAGAAAGTTAATAGCTGAGACAGGAAAGAATTGGTTGTATTGTTTGTCTCTGGTGCTGTTGAGCATGAGAACTGTTCTGACTGCAAAAGGATTGACTCCTTTTGAAAAACTATTTGGAAGGGCTTATTATACACCCCAGTGGAAACTTCTCATGTCCTCAGACCAGGAAGCTGATTTTACACTAGCTGAATATATGAAGAAAGTCATGAATTCTAAACATCTGTTGCAGTCAAATTCTGTTTCAGATAGAAAGCAAACCGAGACATCAGAGGTGGCAGTGACACCCGGGGACTGCGTGTGGATAAAAGTCATAAAGAAGAAGAATTGGTCATCACCAAGGTGGGAAAGTCCATACCAGGTGCTTCTTTTGACACCCACTGCAGTCAATATAGCAGAGCGAGCTTCGTGGATCCACCTGACGCACTGCAAACTAGTTAAAAACTTTGAACTGGACAAAAATCTTACCTCTCCATCGGGGCCCTCAGCACAAAGTCTGGCTACAAAGGAGGGTCAGATCAATAGGACTTATCCGTCTCAACCCCAGTGAAGAAACCATCAGTGCTGAAGGTCCCATTAGGGTAGAGAGTAAGATCACATGTCAAAAGCAAAAATGATGGAATCCAGAAAAATCCAAATACACCTACTCGGAAGAGTCGGAGAAAACAGGAATGCAGAACAACCATTTCCTCAGAAGTATTGCATAATCATCCTGTTGACTGTACTAGTGACAATAATCTTTTTGTTGTGGCCATTCCTTTTCCCAGCCACACAAACTGAACTGAATAAGCGTGGAGAGTTGCACGTAGAGTGGCACCCAAACTTCAACACTTACCAGGCAATCAAATATGTGTATGCTGAGACCTTCAATGTTTAGAATTGCTGGATTTACACAGCTTTGCCAACAGCATACGGGGGGGGGGGTTATTGTTAACTTCAGTCCCCCTAGGAGCCAACAAGACCTGGGAAAACTTAGTCTATGATACATCAGATGTCACATCACAAGATAAAGTAGCATTGCACTTGTCTGTTCAACAGAAGGGGACTGTGAGTTTTTACAAAAATGATACAGTTCAGGTGGGTTGGAGCAATTGCAATGTGACTGTCCCCTATAGATGCTACAATAAAACTGATAGCACAGGTTCCTATTGCAACACAAGCTATGATTCATTTTTTGAACTGATGCATAGGACAACTGATGAAGTAAAGCATAATGCTGACCTCTATAAACAACTGATTATAGTTGACAAAAAAAATGTTTCATCCAGAGCCAGGACATAGTAAAGTTACTACCAAAGTAGAAGATTGCTACTTTGTATGTGGTAGGAAAGCATATAAGTGGTTACCTGAGAATTGGTCCGGCAGTTGTTATTTGAGGTACCTGGTTCCGGCGATATGACACACAGCAGTTTTACCTCAGGGGAAAATTCGGAATTTTCAACGACAAATCAAGAAGCCTGTCAACCCAGTGGGGCAAATCAATGCGGGCTGAAAAAACCATCATGCTGTGAGCTTAGGGAAAAATGGACTGTCACATATGGACTTGGGTGATACCATCATCTCATGGGCAGGTGTACTGCCAGCATATGGAGCAACAACATTAATCTGGGAACTGAGAAAATTGTCTAAACTTCTCGAAATAATGAGCAATGCAACCTTTTCTACTCTAGAATTGGTGACTCATGAACTGACTGCCATGAGAACTGCAGTGCTTCAAAACCGCATGGCTCTTGACTTCACCCTAGCGGCGAGAGGAGGTACTTGCACTTTAATCCAGGAGGAGTGCTGTTCGTATATTCCTGACCACAAACACGAGATAGACAATCACCTTGAGGTAATTCAGCAGGTGTCCGTTATGACCAAGCCAGGACCAAATCCATTGACGGACTTTTTCCAGAGATTGTTTGGGGGGTGGGGCAGTATCCTAATGAACATCCTGATTGCCATCCATGTAGGAAGGATCCTGCTCATGGTATGTGTGTGCTGCTGCATCCCCTGCATGAAAAGACTAATTAAAGACTTTATAGACATGTTAGTTTCAGAAACCTTATACCAAGGTTCTGAACTTGAAGAAATGCTAAAAAATTGAAAATGCTTTCATATGTTTAAACTGAATGACTCTTTTAACTGCAAATCCTGAGTAGGAAGAGGTTAGGGGAAGAGAAAAAAAGCAGTTTATGCTTATTTTGAAAGTAGAATAAAAGTATTAAAAGGGGGGAAATGTTAGAAAAATATGTATTAGTAATATGCATGCTTAGTGCAGTCGAGGTTTAAAAGGGTTAATACATTTATTCTGTTCACACTGCATGAATCTGCGCAGCTATTAGAAACTTAACAAGAAGCATTCTATTTTCTGCTAATGTCAGCAAATAACAAGAAGTAATTAATTTCTACTAGTGTCATGAGACTTAACAAAGAGTTATTGATTTTCTGCTTATGCCATGAGAAAGTACACAGCTGCTAGAAGCTTTGATAAGGAACACAATGGATGCTTGAAAGTATAAACCGTAGTCAGCATTACTTGTACCTAAGCTAGAAATGTACCTTGAATCTAGGCAAAAATGTAACACATATATTAGTACTGCACAACTGAAGAATTGAAAGTTTGTGGTGGGCTAAAATAAGCCCCAAGGCCAGGTTGTTTTTCTCAAATGTTTTGTAAATCAGCAGTTATTCTCAACTAGTCAGCAATTAGTCTAGTAACATTTTCTGTAGAACAATACAGAAAGCTGTGTCTAACTACGTCAGCAACAGAAGTAACATTTCTGTGTGACATGGAAAGAACTGTAATTAGTAATGTTCATTCAAACCATTCTGCCAGCATGCTTTGTCTCCTTGCTGCAAGTTAATAAAGGGTGCCTTGCTTGAACCTTACGTGAATTGGTCGTTGAAGTTTTTTCCTTTGACACATATCTATTAATATTAACGGATGGAATAATCCAGTAAAGATGGGGAGTCTGTCCAAATACTTGCAATTGCATAAAACTCAAATAGTATTTCTATAGGAAGATGTAAACAAACTTTCTTTAAAGAATTCTTTGGTTTTAACAGGTTCTGGCTATTGACTTAAAAGAAAATGCACCCTCATTTTATGGAAGAACCCACCAGTAATGCCTAAAGTAAAAGTTACCTATGTTGATAAAAATGGTATGTTAAGCATTGTTATAAATGAGTGTAATAGAAAACTATATACATTGGTGAACTCTTATTTGATTTGAGGGGTTGGAGCTAAAGATACAAAAAATTACTTAGGCACTGTGACCTATTATTTATTTATTTATTTATTTTACATTTGTTTACCAGGAAAGTCCGACTGGACACAGGTCCTTTTTCAGCAGATGCTCTGGGAGAAAAGCTCCATATTTAGTTAATAAATCATAGAACAATGTACAATAATAATTACATGAAAGGTGAAGTCATAATGGTTAGTGATTTTAATTGTAATTTATCAGACAAAGATTCCACTGCAGCTAGAAAGCTGAGAATCACATCTTCAGCCCAACACTTAATGAATTTTGTATATCTAATGAACTTAAAAAATATATATGAGCTAAGGAAAATAAACTCACTTCAATGTACCTATTATTCATATAGATATGGAACACAAACAAATATTGATATTTTTTTCTCAAACAATCTGCTATTACACATCGATAAGTTTCAATAGTTTCAAGTCCATTATCAGACCATAATGCTATAATCTTTAATATTACTTTAAAAACTGACAATTTAATACATCACAGGAGATTACTAGTGTACATTATTAGAATAAAAGGATTTAAGGTTTGGTATGTTAAAGAGAGTAAAAATTTCCTATAAATAAACATGAATGGTGAAGTAGCTGACATTCTGTAGTGGGATTCTCTAAATGCTTACTGAAATGGAAGAATTATAAACTAGTATATTAGTAAAACAAGAGAATGGGACAAAGAATTGAATACACTTCAGGCCAAAATATGCAAACTAAAGTCAAATCTTAAACCAAACTTCAATACAAAATATGTTGAAATGCTAAATAATAAAGTTTTGATAAACCTGGAAAAACTTAAACTTCAGGCAAATTCAGTAAAACCCTCAAGCTTGCATAACCTTGCTCTTACATCAAAGAAAATGTACAAACTGAATCACATCAAAGAAATTATAACACATATAAATAATAAGAAAGAAAAACAGATAGTAAAGGTATTTTTGAGATCTTTTTTTATCAAAATATAAATAATAATGCAAATAACCCAGACAATGATGCTATACCCCCAAATTTATGAAGCCCTTTATAGCGTGCAGGATTAGTCTAAGAGCTATTTTTGGCAATATGGCTGACGTGCAATCCAGGAACAAGCTCCCGGGACGTGCACGTGAGCTTTTAGGCTAATCCTGCAAGGACAGAGCTCCTGTATGCAAATTACCCTCATTTGCAGGTGAAAACCATGCAAATGAGGGTAATTTGTGATCCAGGAATCTGGCAGCTGTCAGTGCAGGATGAGTGCAGTCTGCAGAATTGTACTTGGTTAGTAACTGAGTACATTTTCACAAACTACAAAACGGAGCTATGACAGCTCCAAATAAAGGCTGCATATCATTGAGGAAGCATGTCAGTGGCCAAGTATAAGGCCATTGGCATTGCAAACTGTTTCAAAAATAAAAAAAAAATCAACTTTTATTTTTTTTTCGTTGATCTCAGCTCTTTAAGCATAGGGCAGCGACGTGCAAATGGGATTGGGGAAAATAAAAAAATGAACTTAAAATGAGCATTCTAACTAAAAGCAATATTCTGCCATGCAAATCAATGGCAGGCATAAGACAACCTGGCCAGTGAGTAATGGTTGCTAATGGGGGAGGCTCAGTGTGGGACATGTAATTATGCATTAGCAGGCAATCCTATGCAAATGAGGGGAAGGATAGTGAATCCCAGATTTCCCCAGGGTTTGAGGCAGGTCCCAAGAGTGTAAGAGTAGAAATAGCTGGGTGCAAGACTAGGATATAGATGACATCATGGGGTGGGTGTCAGGCATACTGTAAGTGGATTGGAGCCCTGTGGCTCAGTACTGCTCCTAGCTTAGCACAGCTAAGCTAGAGGTGTGTCCAAACTGCCTAGCACTCTTTACAAAGTGTCAGCGGGTATGTGTGTGTGTGTGTGTGTGTGTAACTGGGTTTTACAGGAAGAAAATGGAAGTTAAACCAGGAAATAGCAGCTCTGTGCACATCTGAGCACTCCATTTGCACGGCGCACACAGGGGCTTAAACAGGGAGGCAATGGGAAGGGAAAACAGCAGTAGGAAGGTAATCAAGAAGAACTAGCTTAGCTGACAGGTGAAATGTATCAGAAACAACCAATTACAAAGGCAGCAGCCAAGCCCAGCACACCACTATAAACTATGCAAACACCTTTCCCCTTGTTTTTCCCAAAACCTCTGGACCACCGGTGTATACAGACAGGGAAATGTTACAAAACAAAAGCAAGAGAAAAAATGTTAGGGACTGCTTTTGCTATCATAAACCAGCATGTGCAAGAGGCTGAGGATGGTGAGGATTTAAATGCTGCTGAGCAACCCACAGTGAGGAGACGGAGAAGAGTGTACAGACCCAGGGTAACCTACCAAGGGCTACATGAGCTGGAGATAGTGGAGTGCTATAGGGTGAACAGGGACCTCCTACAGCAAATTGTTGAGCTGTGCCGGCCACGCCTCACACACAGAACTAACAGAGGGGAACCCATCCCAGTGGATACCAAGGTATGTGTAGGCCTAAGAATACTAGCTACAGATACCTTCCAAAGGCCAACTGGGGATATGATGGGGATTTCAAAGGCATCAGCATCCAGGGTACTCCACCAATTCCTGGATGCCATGCAGCACATGTCAGTGAGCACGTATATTTCCACATCACCCATGAGGCGTTGGCCAGCAATATGCATCTCTTCCACCAAACAGCAGAATACCCTGCGGTAGTGAGTGCAATAGACTGCATGCACATACACATTAAAGCACCACCAGGTTAGCTGGGTAGGGTCTACATCAAACGCAAGAGCTTCCCCTCCATCAACTGCTAGGTCATGTGCGATGCCCAGGGCATAATAATGAATGTGCGTGCTGGCTGCTCCGGAAGCTACCATGATTCCCACATCTGGCATCTGATGCAACTGTACCAGACATTTGCCAATGGGGACATCCCACATGGTCACCTAGTGGGGGATGCTGGATATGCACTGGAGCCATGGCTGATGACACCCATCAGAAATGCACACACACCCAAACAAAAACTCCATAATGAGG
Source organism: Protopterus annectens (assembly GCF_019279795.1). Lineage (NCBI taxonomy): Eukaryota > Metazoa > Chordata > Ceratodontiformes > Protopteridae > Protopterus > Protopterus annectens. Next base: position 112,816,773 of record NC_056741.1, on the reverse strand, counting down.
CACATGCACAAACATGAATCATAATAGAGCGTGTGTTTGGGATGCTCAAGTCATGGTTCCAGTGCCTGGACACATCTGCTGGAGCTTTGCAGTACTCACCAACTACTTGTACCCAAATTGTCCTTGTATGTGCCATGCTACACAATATGATCCTGCAGAAACAGCTGCAGCAGGAACAGCATGGGGTAGGGCCACACAGCCCCCAACCATTGCCAAGGCCTGCACAGGTACAGAGTGACTTGGAGGAGGAACAACCTGAGCCTGCCCCAGTAGGCAGAAGGAGGTGTGCCCAGTATGCCCTGATCTTGGCAAAGAGGCAACACATAGCACATGCCTGACACAGTAGGGACCCAGGGAATGACACCTCTCTCCGACTCGCACATACATTAAAAGGGATGCCAAATATGACACTACCTGTACTCAGCCATGTATAGGGACTGTACTATGTGCATCTGACATAGGTAGCCCTGCAGCACCACCCTCAATACTGGGACACCCACAAGGTAAGTGACTAACACATGCCAGTTGGTGGGGGGCACATACCCAACAACAGTCACAGCCAGCAGGATAGGTGTAGACAAACACAAACAAATGCTGTAATATGGTCTCTGAATGCACCGTACGGGTAACCCCTCCCCCAGGGCTACACAGACAGACTACAGCAGGCCAGGCAGTTCGATGTAAGTTGTGAAGGCTAGGAAGTCAGAAACTAATATGTAGGCAGTTAAAGCTAAGATCTGTAGTACACTGGTATGCCTCTATCCAGCACAATAGGTAAGACTACAGACTGAAATGGTGAACCCAACATACCAGTACAGTCCTAGCAGTTGTGTAAAAGTGTCAGGTGTGACCCACCATCCTACGTACACTTATAGTAACAGTCAGGTGTGCCCCCCACTCCTGTGTAGAAATGTAGAAACAGTCAGGTGCCCCCCCCCACTATGCAAAAATGTAGCAACAGTCAATGCCAAATGACCGATGTATACCCTGCAGACACAGCATGCTATCTGTCGGTGTACAACACAAAGGTTAGCACCACAGTACAAACTACCTGGACTTGATCCACACAGTCAATACAGATGGCCATATTGGGCATGCTCACACACTTAGAGGAATGAAGGCAATGTCAGTGAACAAAATACTGAAAGGTCATACTGGGCATGCTCACACACTTACACATGAAGGCCATGTCTGCAAAGACCAGTGGACCAGACATATCTAGCAGTTGCAGTTCTTAGTGCAGACACATGTCAGTATGCACCACTCCTGTCTTGCACACACAGTGGATAGGAATGCAGACATTATGTAAGGACAATACACTATAATAAATCAACGGTAGATGGACATAGATGTGTGGAAAAGGATAACCGTGACAAGGAGCCATCTGGTCCTGTTCCACCCTGCACACAGCCAAAGGGCCCCAAACACACGAGGTGCAATAGTCACTCACTGCAGATACTAGCCACCAGTATCTGTCAGCATGACAGACTATGTGCTGCATGTGCCAGCTGTGCAACATGAATGTACAAGGAAGTAGTCACCTAGTAGCTGTATACATGTACCTGTGGCATATGACCCCATGAGTGCCCGCATGTGGCATGTCAACCCCTACATGAATGGGTTACAGCCCATGCACACACCACCCTCCCCATAGCAGTATCATGACAAGCCTGCTGAGGTCATCCAATGTGAAATAAACCTTTGGGAGAGCTGTAGTTTAATAATCCCCATGGCGCGTCCCATAACTGCATACTGCTGTAGTGATAAACTAGTTAGGTAGTAGTTCTAACCCCAGACTTGGTGAGTGTGTGTTTGTGTGCATGTCTCTGATTGTGTCGAGAGAAATGCTTTTTAAGCTACTCACACTCTGTACAATTCATATACTCCACTTTAGCAAGGCTGCTGATGTCACTCACCTAGAAATACACCTCTGGGAAAATCATAGCCCAGTAATCTCTCTAGCATGTCCTGTAACTGTGTACTGTTGTAGTGTGATAAAGTAGTTAAGTAGGTGTTCTAATCCCAGACCTGACAACTGCGTGTGATTGTGTGTGAATCTGTGAGTGTCTGACTAAGTACAGAGTAATGCTTTTTAGGCTAGTCACACATCGTATAATTCATATAATCCACTTTGGCAAGGCTGCTGATGTCACTCCCCTAGCAGTACACCCCTTGGAAAATCATAGCCCAGTAACTTCCATAATGTGTCTTGTAACTGCATACTGCTGTAGTGTGATGATGTAGTTAGGTAGGTGTTTTAACCCCAGACCTGGCAACTGTGCAACTGTGTGTGTTTGTGTGTGTGTCTGACGGAGTAGAGAGCAATGCTTTTTAAGCTATTCACACTCCATACAATTTATATAATCCGCTTTGGCAAGGCTGCTGATGTCACTCACCTAGAAATACACATCCTGGAAAGTCATAGCCCAGTAACCTCTGTCGCTCGTCCTGTAACTGCGTACTGCTGTAGTGTGATAATGTAGTTAGGTAATTGTTCTAACCCCAGACCTGGCAACTGTGTGTGAATGTGTGTGTGTGTGTGTGTGTGTGTGTGTGTGTGTGTGTGTGTGCGTCTGACGGAGTAGAGAGCAATGCTTTTTAGGCTACTTGCACTCCATACAATTCATATAATCCACTTTGGCAAGGCTGCTGATGTCACTCACCTAGCAATACACCTCTTGGAAAGTCATAACCCAGTAACTTCCGTAGTGCATCCTGCAACTGTGTACTGCTGTAGTGTGATAAAGTAGTTAGGTAGGTGTTCTTACTCCAAACCTGGCAACTGTGAGTGTCTGACTGAGTCATGAGCAATGCTTTTAAGGCTACTCACACTCCGTACAGTTCATATACTCAATTTTGGCAAGGCTGCTGATGTCACTCACCTAGAAATACAACTCTGGGAAAGTAATAGCCCAGTAATTTCTGTAGCACGTCCTGTAACTGTGTACTGCTATAATGTGGGTAGGTAGGTGCTCTAATCCCAGAGTTGACAACTGTGTGTGTGTGTGTGAATCTGTCTGTCTCTGCCTGAGTAACAAACAATGCTTTTTAGGTTACTGACACTCCTTAGAATTCATATACTCAACTTTGGCAAGGCTGCTGATGTCACTCACCTAGAAATACACCTCTGGGAAAATCATAGCCCAGTAATCTCTGTAGCATGTCCTTTAACTGCGTACTGCTGTAGTGTGATTTAAAACTGTGGTAGGTTTACATCTCCACCCATGACAGTTCTGAATGTTTTGTGTGTGTTTCAATGTCTGTGTATGGAACAATGCATCATAGGCTACTCACTCGCAGTACAATTCAAATGCCCTACTTTGCCAATCCTGCTGATGTCATTCACTGTGAAATACAACTTTGGGGAAAAAGTTCTTTCATATTCCCTGCAGTGTGACCTATAACTTCTCTATGCTGTAGTGTAATATAGGCATTGGTCAGGGGTTCTATACCCACACAAGGATGTTTTCTGTGTGTCTCACTGTCTAGGTGGGGAACAAAGCATTTTCGACTGGTCACTCGCAGTACAGGTGAAGGGCAGCCATGGTGGTACAGCGGTTGGCGTTGCCACCTTACACCAAGAGGTTCTCTGGTTCGATCCTTGGTTGGGGTGCCTTCTGGGTGTAGTCTGCATGTCCTCCCTGTGGTCGTGTGGGTTTCCTCTGGGTGATCCGGTTTCCTCCCACATCCCAAAGACATATTGTAGGTGGACTGGACACTCTAAATTGGCCCTAGGCATGAGTGCATGCATGTATGTGCCTTCTATGGAAGGTTTAGCGCCAGGCTGGCAACACAAAACCGGAAAACCCCTCTGCCAATCATAAGTAGACAAGTGATCCACTGTGGCAACTCCTAACTGGGAAAAGATGAAAGAAGAAGACACAGTACAGGTGAAATCCCCTACTTTGGTAATCCTGCTGATGTCATTCACTGTGAAATACACCTTTGGGGGAAGCTGTCTCTAGTAATCCCTGTGGTGCGACCTGTAACAGCTCCATGCTATAGTGTTATATAGAGCTTGGTCAGGGGTTCTCTACCCACACATGTCAGTTGTGGATGTTTTGTGTGTGTCTGGGTAGGAAGCAATGTATTTTAGGCTAGTCACTCGCAGTACCGTTGAAATGCCCTACTTTGGTAATCCTGCTGATAGTACTCCAGTAATGTCAATGGCATGTACTATAACTGTGTAGTGTAATAAACTAGTTAGGTAGGGGTTCTACTCCCAGACATGCCAGGTGTGTGTGTGCATTTGTAACTCATATTCTGTGTAGAGGTGAGTGTGGGCAATGAGGTGGGGGTTTTGCTTATTTCTTTTATGGTGGCCCTACTATATATCACAGTGTCAACCATACAGGGATAACAGATGTAAATTAGCTGGAAGGCTGGGGAGCAAAGCCATACCCATACATGTGACATCAAGGCCAGCCAATCCAAGTTAGCAACCCCATTATTACCCAGAGCACACACTCAACCCATGTGTCATACACACACACATGCCTAGGCAACAGTCAATATGTGGGTAGTACACTGCATATTGGCCACTGATAATAACAATGCAATGACAGCAGTGGTATACAGAGGGCATGTCACCCTGCCCATCTGTCCACTATGCATGTACAAGCAGACAGTATGCCTCTACCATGTTCCCCAATGGACAGCTGCACCACATGTGGTGCCTTCACATGTGACTCACAACAAACATACCATGCCTGACAACATGCCCTGTATGGACAGATGACACTGACATCAGGGAATGCTGTTAGCATGTTATCAATGTAGGTGCAGGGTAAACCTGCTGTCCATTACCAGTTCCTGCCACAGGTGGGTAAGACTGGCACATATGACGATAATCTTTGTTCACAACATGGGCCAGACAACCCAGGTACAGTTCTACATGTCACTGTACATGCATGTGGGAGGTGTGCACATCCCAGACACCATTCATGTCATGGACTAAGAAACACATACATGACATGTGGTGTACAGTATTGGCCACACATAATAGTCACCCAGGTGACTGGATGGGGGATGCAATACCCACCTGTGTGGGCAAATGCAGTAACTACAGGCCTGAGCCACAATGCAGACAATTGTCATGTGGCCTGATGCCAAGGTATACTCATTGCCTACCCTTGTACAGCCTGCTGGCACAGCTGACCACCACACACCCATGTAGACATGCACCCATGCATGTCAGAACTGGCACCTTGTGTGTTTGTGTGTGTGTGTTGTATGGTGCTTATGTCCACATCCACACTCACTACAACCCCCCAGGGCATACTGAAGCATACTGTCTGATGTCTGACACCTCCTCATACTCTTTGCCCATACGGCCTCCATATGACCCGTGTGGTGCATGTGATACCTGCACATTGATGTGTTGTGGCAATCCCACTAGTGATGTGTTGCACTCCTGGCCCTACAAAGTGTGTCAATGTGTGTGTGTCCCTGTGAGAGTGTGCCTGTGTTGACCCTGGCACCTGTTCATGCAGACAGGCATGTGTATGACACCTACCGTATATCTACTGTAACCCTGTTGCAGCTGTCATTCACCCTCACATATATGTTCTGAGTGCTCCACATCAGGTAACCCATGTGGTGCATCCAATAACTGCATTAAACTATAATAACACTACATAGTTGTTGGGGGTTTGATACCCTGTGCTGGTAGGAGTGTGGCACAAACATGCTTCAGTTTTACTCTCTCACCCCTCCCTGACATGTATTTGCCTCTGTCTGCCCCCCCACTCCCTCTCTGGTGGATTTGGAGACCCACACCTGCCTTGATTAGGCAGCAGCATGTGTATTTTACGTGATGCTCATGATCAGCTGATGGCCTCTGCATGAATTGCAGCCCTCCACTAGCTGATTGCATGTGGAATAGCTGTGGTAACAATTCCATAGCCAATTGCATGGAAACACACTCCAATACCTAGGAACATCATGGTGGTGGTGGGCCTTTTCAGTCACTGTGAGCAGGAACTAGATCTGTTGTTTGGCAAACAGCATCTTAGATGGATTGGGGATTTACCTCTAACAACATACACTGTGGAAAGAGGGCAACAAGCAGGAGAGGATGTGCCTGACCTGACTACAGACTGTAAGTGTTGCTATACTGCATTTGGAAGTAATGCTGGTTTAACAGTGTTTGTCTGGATATGCCTATCATACATGTTGCAATACCTGCCATGTCAGTTCCATGTATATGAGGAATCCCCATCTGCAGGGTCATTTGCAGACTGGGCAGTGTTGTGCCTATGGTTTCATGTGTTAGCCACAGTGCATCTATCTGTGGAAAGCAAAAGGTTGTGTGAGGATTGCAGTCTGTAGATGGTGAAGGCCGTGACAGTTACTGACTTCATATCCCTCATAGTACATATGTTGCAATAAACCCCATTACAATGGAAAATATATGAGGTTATCACAGCAACATGTCTATACTGGCCCTGTGTATGTGCTGTCAGCCACACCTCTGTTAACCTTTGTACATATGGCGTGCATGATGTGGTGCATATGTGCTGTACACCATAAATGCTGTCATCATATCTGATAAGCCAGTGATATATCAGAGTGCTACACATGTCATGTACAGTAGGGGTCATATTTCATGGCATAATGTGGGCATTCTGTGGATGTTTATACAGTACTGAGGTCTGTGTAGTGATGGTGAATGTCGGCAGTGTGTGTATTGTTAATATGTACTTTAGCCTGTGTATAGACTGTGGTAGATGGTATTGTTCTAGCTCCCCTTCTATCAGATGTTACATGCTGCTACCGTTTTGCCATACATGTTTGTAGGGCCATACACACACACATGTCCCATACCAGAGACAGCCATCGGACCAAACTGTGTAGCAGTCCAGTATATGTAGGGTCATTCTGTGAGTGGTACATATGAAGATGGTGTAGAACAGATAGTCCATATACTGTAAAATTATGCTAGCTTACCATATGTGGCTGTGGCTGTGTTCACATTGGTTGTGGTTTTGCACTGTCACACAGGTGTATCTTACCCTGTGTTGTGACATGGCTGTTGAGCCTGCTATATATGCAGGTACGTGTGCATTCCCCCATACGAGATGTAGGCCAGTGATGAGCCAGTCTGCCTGTAGCCTGCACAGTGCATTGTTACGTGTCTAGTAGCTTAGTGTACTTAACCAGTGGGATGTCATGTGCAGATACTTGCCAGATGTACTGCTGCTGGGCCTCCCTTAAAAGTCATGTATGTCAGACAGAGCAGTGGGATGCTGTACAGATGCATGTCAATATCTAGTGGGTAGTATGTGTCCATGGCACCCCTGTATCAGCAGTCATGTGTCAGGCCAGACAGGAGTGTGTGAATCCAACACCTATGGTGCCAAATGTATACCAGTCATTATGTGTTATACCCATCTGCATGGCTGTCTACATCCATATTGTCAGGCCTGGTACACATGTTGTGCACTAAGGGATTATGTGTATACCTCTGGACTGTACAGGATGTGTCCGGAGTTCCACATATAGTGACCAGTATCTCTGCTGCACTCCACAGGGGCATTACATGCTAGTGGCAGTACTTTACAATGATTTCCTTAGGATGTCTGTCAGTAGCCAATGGCACACATGTTATAAGCAGATGTCAGCATCCACACACACCATGTCTGTGAAGACAATCCCAATGACAGTAGCAACAGTCTAGTAATATACCTGCTATACATACCTGACATCCCCTTGCACTATAACTTTGGGACTGTAGGGACTGGGATATGGCTACACTCCATGTCCAGGACATATGGTGGAAATATATGTACATATACTTATCCAGATAGCCATATATATATATATATATATATATATATATATATATATATATATATATATATATATAATTACACGTTTACTACATTCAATTACCACTGTCATGGCAACTACCTGCTATAAATCCCTACAGCACGTGGGTGTGGTCCCTTTACATTTCCTGTGTGATGGACATCCTTACTGTATGTGGGCATCAGTGATACAGACAGCAGGTAGCAATACATCTTACAGGAGAACCTGCACACTCAGAGCAGCCACATATTTGTAGGAAGATCAGGAACTACAGACAGACTGTGAGTAGACTTGTGTTATGCTTTGCAGTGTGTGTGTGTGTGTGTGTGTGTGTGTGTGTGTGTGTGTGTGTGTGTGTGTGTGTGTGTGTGTGTGTGTGTGTGTGTGTGTGTGTGTGTGTGTGTGTGTGTGTGTGTACATACTAGTGTACCTTAGAATGCAATCTGTCTGCATAGCTCACTACTGTGGGCCTATCCTCTTGCTTGACAGAGGTATGCTTATCATGTGTTGTCCATCCACCACTCATGTCCTGTGTTAGGTATTACACTGGCAGTGTATGTGTTGCATGCTGTCAGTACATGACTACATCCATTTCTATTTCTAATCTCAATTCCCTGACTAAGGGTATGTTGCAGACTATCCTGTAACACCAGCACCTTACTTAGTGTATGGCAGCAGTGTTCCACATATGTGCATGTGTTCCAGACTCTGTCCTCCATCTACATACCAGACTTTGCACATATGTCATGCTGTTGGGGGTTGTTCTGTAGTGGGCTGTGAGTATATCACACTGCCACTGCTGCCATTAATCCACTGCTGTTGTATCCCTCACACAAACAGTGGGGCTGGGGCCATATATGTGTGGGTGTCACCTACACATGTGTGCCCTTATGCACTGCAGAGGCCAGTGTATGTAACAGTGGTATACGGGCCTGTATTATTGAGTCTAGTTGGGGAGCACCATAAATGACCTAGGCTGTTACAAAATGTGGGGCTATCAGGGCTGAGCTGCCACAAGGTATCTGGATGTACGGTATTATATACTCCACCTATATTGACATTACTTACATGACTTGGGGTACTGCAAGCCTACTGCCTCCTGCCATACAGACTGCTCTGTTTGTTATGCCTTGTTATGTTCTAGTTACAACCCATTTGATCACAAAATGTCTTTACGTCCTACAGAGTTTCTACAAAGTGTAGATAGAGTCTGCTTAACTACACACCTGCAGTACATACTGTTGAATGTGTGGTACCATGGGGCCCAGTCTGTCTTCACTATTGTACATTCTGAACGGCTTGGCCTGGACAGCAACAGTTGTGAACCTTTCCAGACTAATGTATTAGTGTAACTATTTCACATTTGCAGTACTCTGTTTATATGGTTGTCAGTATCTGAACAGCTATATGACATGGCATATAGAACTGTTATAGTACATAATTAAAGGATTCCCATTTTTGCAAATCTGTGTGTGGTGTCTTTCCTATGACCTTTCTATGGGTAAATGTTGCAGGCAAAGATTGCCATTAGTATGTGTGGCCCATACAGTGTCCAGTTGTTCAGTTGTTAACTGTAGGCATAGTGGCTATTCCATATTGTGTGCACCTTCTACATATATATATCTTACTATACATATATCTGCATGTGTATGTGTAGTCACACACACATACATATATATATATATATATATATATATATATATATATATATATATATATATATATGTATATCTGTATCTGCATATCCGTGTCTGTGTATCTGTATCCTGGTGATGTTGATGGTTTCCACATATTACATGTCCTATGGGAGGCAGACTGTACTTGGTAGTGCATTGCAGGGCGCATGTGTTTGGCTGTGGGGGGATGCCTATTCGTACAAGACATATAGTGTGTGGGACCTCTCAACCCCATTAATGGTGCATGTGAAAATATGTGTATTTGTTAATCTGCAACTGCTATCTACAGATGTATGGCCATATATATATATATATATATATATATATATATATATATATATATATATATATATATACACACACACACACACACACACACACACACACACACATATATATATATATATATATATATATATATATATATATATATCTGCTAACAGATATATAACTATGTCCATATATACCTACATAGATATATATCTGCGTACACATATGTACCGTGCTGTGTACATGTAGAAATATAGATGTCGACACTTATATGTGTCAGTTTAGGCATAGGGTGGGGATGTATCCATATTCATCAAGGATACCTACACCTCTCTCTACATACTCTCTACAGGATATGTACCCATAGAATGTTGCACAGCAACGTTCTTCCCACTCCACAGGGGTGGGGTCACATAAGACCCTTGGCATTAGTGCTCTATGAACCTGATGAGTCTGATCTGCAAGGTAATGGAGCCAATTATAAAGGAAGTCAACAATAAAGATAATAAGAACCTTCACATAGTTGAGCACACCTAGTTTGGCTTCATCAAATGCAGATCACGCCTCCTGAACTGGGTGGATTTCTTTGAGACAGTTACCCAAGCTACAGAGGATTGCAATGAGCTCCACACAGCCTACCTATACCTTGCTAAGGCCTTTGACACCATTCCCCAGTCAGGTATCATAGATGAACTTACCAACCTGGGCATGAATCCATACATCACAAGATGGATTGCAAACTGGCTCACAGACAGATCCCACAAATTAAGAGTTGTTGGCTACATGTCAGACTCTACACTGGTAACAACTGGTGTCCCCCAGGGTTCAGTCCTGGAGTCCCTCCTGTTTGGTATAGACTTCTCAAAAGTACATGCCAGCACAGGAGGGTTGTGGTTGACTAAGTTTGCTGGGAACTGTAAAGTGTTTGCCATAATAGATTCCCCTGATGACACAAATATTATCCAGAAGGGACTCTATGAGACAGATGTGTAGTGTCAGAATCATGGCCTCAAGCTCAATGTGGAAGAATGCATAGTATTCCCCATTGGTGAAAAAAAAGTACCCACAAACTACCACATAGGTGTTACCCCCTTAAAACTGACAAGGTAATAAGGAATCTGGGGACACAAGTAGATAGTCATCTTTCCTTTGACAACCATGTTGCCAAAGTGATTGGAAAATCCTTTGTGGCCCACCTAATCAACAAAGGGTTTGCATCAGGATCAAAAGAGGTAGTGGTGGCTCTCTACTCTTAAGTCATCAGACCCATCACTGAGTACAATGCACCATTTTGGATGTACTTAACTAAGCATATCCAGCAGCTGTAGAGACAACAGAGGTACCTCACCAAGAGGACTGCTTGCCTCAAACAGTTGTGTTATGCAACACATCTGGTAAAACTAGATATGTTCTCCATTGCGTACCACCTACTCAGAGGCACACTCTGCCTAACATACAGAGCCATGTCCAACACATAACTGTTGAATATGCTCCATCTATGAGTAACAAAATTGAGTCGCACTACACACTCCAGGGATATAAACCTCATCATAACAATGAATACAACATGCTGGTGGGATAGAGTACCATCCCACACACTTGCCTTTCTTTGGAACAGAGTCTCAATGTACATCAGACAGAGCCCCTTGCTGAAATTCTTCAATAGGAACCTTAATGAGTGGATGGGAAACAGACAGTTCATGCCAGGCATCACATCAGCAGCCCCACTAGAAAGGGGCTTAGGGTACTAACTATTAGAACTAGGGCTTGGGAGACTACCCAATGGGGTGGTGCAAGCTGCACAACTTACCTAGGCTAATATATGCCTTCGTGAAGATAGTCTACTACATACCTATGAACCTATGTGACAGGTACATGTCTACAGATAGTAGATGTGTACTTCATTGTACAGTCATGTTGTACAGCAGGCACATGGACCACATATACTGTAATGCTTACAGATACTGATGGCTGTTATGTACAGTGCGTGAGATGTGCACCTCATGTCTTTTGCGCCATTGGGATGTGTGCTGGGTGGGACAGTCCTGGATGGCTCCCTGTCATGGTTATCCTCTTACACACATCTCTGTCCATCCATCTTTGGCTTATTATACTGTGTTTCCCCCTACACATATATATATATATATATATATATATATATATATATATATATATATATATAGGTAAATAGGTAGGTAATAGGCTATCTGCCTGAAGGCATATATTAGTATGGCCAGAGTGTGCAGCTATCACCACACATGGGGTTAGTTCTCTAGGCCTCTGTGTAGTAGAGATGATGAAGTGACCCATGGTGTGTCAGTTCAGTTTCACATGCACTCATCAAGGCTCCTCTGGAAGAGTGTCAGTTAGGGACTCAGCTTAATGTAGGTTGGGAGCCTGCTCCAAAGCAAAGGAAGTTTGTGAGTTAGTAATATATCCCTTCAACATGTTTTATTTATTGTTGTGATGATGATATCCCTAGAGCATGTGGCACAGTGAGCTTGGGATTACTTCAGATAGTGCATGTACATCAGTTCTGCATTGGACATGGACCTGTCTGTTGGGCAGAGATCGCCTGAGTAGGCAGAATGCAACAGAGTACAGATTGAGTTAAATTCAGTCTTGTTGCATGGGGCAATTGTATGAGGCCAGTAACACTCTTGTTGAAGTACTTCAGTGGTCTTTCCAGCTGCTGAACGTGCCTAGTCAGATTCATCGCAACTGTGCCATGATACTCTTTGATGTGTCTGATGACTGATTAGTAGAGGGAACCTCCTTTGACCTACATGCAAAGACCTTGGCAATTTGTAAGAACACATAGCATGATTTTCTAACCACTTTGTGAATGTGTTTCTGTAAGTAGAGATGACTATCCACATGTGTCCATAGATCCCTTATTATTACCTCCATATTTAGGGTGTTGGCACCTATGCGGTATTTGTATGACTGTAGCTCAAGGCCATAATTTTGATGCCACATCTGTCTGACTGAGACCCTTTTTAAGGATGTCTCTGTTGTCCCAAACATCGATTATGACAACCTTTTTGCAGTCATCCACAAACTTTGCTAAACATAGCCCTTGTGTGTTTGACTGTATTTCTGAAAAGTATACACCAGACAGGAGGGGTCCCAGGACTGAGCCATGGGGAATAGCAGTTGTTACCAGCTTGAATAGAAGACCACAATTCTTACCTTGTGGGATCCATCTGTGCTCCAGTTGGCAATCCATCAGATGACATACATGTTTATGCACAGGTTGTTGATTTTGTGGATATGACATGTGTGTGGGATGATGGAAAAGGGATTTTCAAGGTCTATGTAGGCCATGTGGAGCTCATTTCATTGATGTATGTCCTGGGTGACTGCCTTGAAAACTGTCTAGCAGGTTTAGGAACCATGATCTGCACCTGACCAAACCACAATGGGTAGGGTTGGGTGTTTGTAGGCTCCCAATAGCTCTGTTTATGAGTTCCATAATGATAGACTCCATGGTCTTGCAGATCAGGCTTATTAGGCTTATAAGACTATAATTCCCATGGTCTGTTGTGCACTGACACTTGTGGAGTGTGCCAAATGCTGCTGTAACCCATTTAACGGTTTCATATCCTGTACAGAGCGTGAGTCTCAAAAGACTATTCAGGTGCAGGGTCTGTTTGTTTTGGAGTTCACATATGACACAGCCAGGGAAACCATGTCATCCCATAGACGCAGTGTTTTTAGGTTTGGATAGAGCTGTTTAACCATTGTATATATGATTTCTGGGTTTTCACAATCTCCAGGTATGGTAATGGGCCCTTTTGTCAGTGAGAGGGGGGTAAATATGTATGAACCTGTCTGACAAGATGTTGGCAATGTCAGTCATGTACATGTATTAATTTACACTTTGCACTGACTCAGAACATATATGAATTTGCATTGATATTTATGACATAGTTAAAGAAAGCTTCATGGTTCTCTATGGACTCTTTGGCAATATTTTTGCCAGAACATGGCTTGGATAATGATAGGAGTGCTCATTGTTTCTTGATGATAGTGATAGGAGATTTATTGAACTTCTTTGCATTTTCACTTTCTTTGAGCAACTTAAGTACTTGTAGTACATAGTTTGATTATGACAGGGGTCCAATATATTATATGGGTCTGTTTTCATATCACTGTGTGCGCAAGGCAGGATTGGTGAATAGTGACAAGTGTCTGGAGTAAGAACTGCAACTGCCAGATATGTGTGGCCCACTGCTGTACTTACACATGGCCTAAGTGTGTGAGCATGCCCAGTATGACCTTTCAGTATGTTGTTGACTGACATTTGCTTTGTTTGTTCAAGTGTGTGAGCATGCCCAGTATGACCTTTCAGTATGTTGTTGACTGACATTTGCTTTGTTTGTTCAGGTGTGTGAGTATGCCCAGTATGACCTTTCAGTATGTTGCTGACTGAAATTTGCTAAATGTGTTTTAAGTGTGTGAGCATGCCCACTATAGGCATATATACTATATGCGTGTGAAAAATCAAGTTGGTTTTGACTTCAGGGCTTACCTTTGTGTTGTACATCGACAGGATGCACGCTGTGCCTGCAGGGATTCCATGAGTCAATTTGCATAGACTTATCAACATTTCTACATACAGAGGGACAGCTATTATTTGTACATTTCTACCCGGGGGGCACAACTAATTGTTACTATGGGTGTACATAGGATGAGAGGTACACCTGACACTTATACACATCTGCTAGCCTGCACTGCTATGTCAGGTACTTCATTTCAGTCTGTACTGTTGCCTATCGTACTGGCTTGAGGCATACCACTGTACTACAGACCTTAGCTTCCAATTACACTCATATTAGTTTGTGACTTCATAGCCTACCCAACCCACATCACACTGCCTGGCCTGCTATCTGTCTGCATAGGACTGGGGGAGGTTATTCATATGCCTCTTCAGAGGACAGGATACAGCATTTGTTTGTGTTTGTCTACAATTGTCCTGCTGGCTGTGACTGTTAGGTATGTGACCCCCCCCAACTGGTATGTGTGAGTGACTTAAGTTGTGTCTGTGCCAGTGAATTGCTGTCATGGCTTAGCGGTTCAGTACTGTGATTATAGTGCACAGTATCCTGAGTTCGAGCCCTGAATGTCACTGCTTTTTATTTTCCTGCTGGGCAGACCTAACTGGTTAAGGAACAGTAAAGCAGATGTGAGCGTGTTTACCCGACTTTGCTCAACTTTGCCCGACTTTGCCCAACATTGCCCAACATTGCGATGGTTAGTGCAGTGCACAACTACACGCAATTGTATTTAAATATGCTCAATACTGATAAAATTTGCTTAGCAGTGCTTTATATTGCTTAAAATAGGGACTCATGCCTCAGCTGGTGCTGCAGGGCTGCCTATGTCTGATGCACATATCACACCCCCTATACATATTTGAAAACAGGTAGAGTCAAGTTAGGCATCCCTTTTATTGTATGTGCGAGTCAGAGAGAGGTGTCATTTCCAGGGTTCCTACTGAGTCAGTGTATTTGCTATGCGTTGCCTCTTTGCCAAGGCCAGGGCATACTGGGCACGCCTCCTTCTGCCTACTGGGGCAGGCTCAGGTTGTTCTTCCTCTGAGTCATGCTGTGCCTGTGCAGGCCTTGGCAATGGTGGGGGGCTGTTTGGCCCTGCCCCATGTTGTTCCGCTGCAGCTGTTTCCATAGAATCATACTGTGTAGCATGGCCCATACCATGACAATTTGGGTACATGTAGTTAGTGAGTACTGCAAGGCTCCACCAGTTTGTGTCCAGGCACCAGAACCATGACTTGAGCATCCCAAACACACGTTCAATTATATTTCTTGTTTGTGCATGTGCCTCATTATGGAGATCTTGTTCGTGTGTGTGTGCATTTCTGATGGGTGTCATCATCCATGGCTCCAGCATGTATCCAGCTTCCCCCACTAGGTGACCATCAGGGATGTCCCTATTGGCAAATCTCTGGTACAGCTGCATCAGATGCCAGATGTGGGAATCGTGATAACTTTCAGGGCAGGCAGCACACACATTCATTATTATGTCCTGGGCATCACACATGACCTGGCAGTTGAGGAAGGGGAAGCCCTTTCTCACCGGGTGGTGCTTTGATGCATATATACATGCAGTCTATTGCACCCACTACCTCAGGGTATTCTGCTATTTGGTGGAAAAGACGCATATTGCTGGCCAATGCCTCATGGGAATTGGGGAAATATACATGCTCACCAACATGTGCTGACATGGCATCCAGGAACTGGTGCAGTACCCTAGATGCTGATGCCTGTGAAATCCCCATCATATCACCAGTTGGTCTCTGGAAGGTACCTGTTGCTAGTATTCTTAGGCCAACATATACCTTGGTTTACACTGGGATGGGTTTCCCTATGTTGGTTCTGTGTATGAGGCATGGCCAGCACAGCTCAACAATTTGCTGCAGGAGGTCACTGTCCACCCTATAGTGCTCCACTATCTCCAGCTCATGTAGCCCCTGGTAGGTTACCCTGGGTCTGTACACTCTTCTCGGTCTCCTCACTGTGGGTTGCTCAGCAGCATTCACAACATCACCACCCTCAGCACCTTGCGCATGTTGGTTTATGATAGCAAGAGCAGCCCCTAACATTTTGTCTGACTTTAAAGTTTTTAAGCTTTCCCTCTTTGTATACTGCAGTTTTGCAGAGTTCTTTGGAAAAAACAGGGAAGAATGCTGTTTGCAGAGTATAAAGTGCTGGGCTGGGCTAGTCTGCTACCTGTGTAATTGGCTGATTCTTATATATTTCATCTGGCAGCTCTGCTAGCTCTCTTTGGTTAACTTCCTACTACTTGTTTTCCTTCCTTTTCCGTTTCTGTTTCCGCCCAGGACAGCACCGCGCAAACAAGCACACACGAGGGCACACGGGCGCACACATGTGCATATGCTGTGTGCATGTTTGCAAGAAATTTCAGGTATATTCACGGCGTACACCTTTGGTTTCTGGTTTTCAAAAAGGACAACTATAGACATGCCTCTTGCAATCCTGAGCAACTCAGGGCAAACACAAGGCACTGTACTCCAATAAGCTTACAGCCTTTCTGACACACCCCCTCATGATGTTCATAGGTTCATAGGTTAATACTAGGCTACCTGCCCTTGCAAGCCATTTTAAGCCTAGCCAATTATCCCTTGTGAGGCTCAAACCTTGCACCTTGTATTTGTAAGGCAAACACCTTAACCATTAGGCCACCCTCCCATTACCTATATTCTCTGCTACTACTCACCTACTCCTACACATACACTCTTGGGACATGGCTCACATGCTGGGGAAAATTGAGATTCACTATCCTTATCCTCATTTACATAGGATTGCCTACTAATGCATGGCTACATCTCTCACACTGAGCTCCCCCCCCTTTGCAACCACTACTCAATGGCTATGTTGTCTTCAACCTGCCATTCACCTGCATGGCAGGATAAGCTTTTTAGTGAAAATGGCTATTTTTGGCTATTTTTCAATTATTTTCGTGTTTTTTAAAGTGCCGCACGTTTGCACGGTGCTGCGCTATGCTTAAACATCGGAGATCGGGGAAAAAAGAAAAGTTAGATTTTAATAATTTTAAACATTTATAAATGCCAATGGCCTTATATTTGGCCATTGGCATGCTTCCTCAACTGTATGCATCCTTCATTTGGAGCTGTCATAGCTCCGTTTAGCTATTTGCAGAATGGTACTCCTTTACCAACGGAGTGCATTTCTGCAGATAACACTAATCTTCCATGGACAGGTTAGTGTTTCCTGGATTGCAAATTTACCTCATTTGCATAGCTTTCATCAGCAAATGAGGTAATTTGCATACCATGATGCTGTCCGTGCAAGAGTAGCTTTAGCAGCTCTTGTGCACGCCCCTGCTGGCTGTACCTGGATCACACGACAGACATATTGCCTCCGTGAGCTCCTATACTCTTCTTGCACTCCAGGCAAGCTTTCATAAATCTGGCCCATAATGTTTTCAGTGTGGCAATGTTTTATATGACTATCTCTGTTTTTAAACAGCATAGATCACTTTTAGGAATTTTGGAGTTTTTTTTTTTATTTATATTGTTACATACTTCCTGTCTGATATTAAAAGGAGGGTGTTTCAAAGTTATTTTCATGATGTTACAGCCTTTTTAGGTTTTTTTAAGATGTCTACAACAAGATAGATGAAAGCACTTAAATTTTAAATGTTTTTTTTCAATAAAGTCAAATTTGGAATCATTTGGCTGTCCTGATCATTTTGGTTACTGGCATTTCTTATATTTTATGTCTCTCACCTTAATCAGATATCGTGTTCTTATGGAAATATATCTCCTTGATGTTGTATGCTAGATCCTGATATTAAACATTTTTTTTATTTTTTGCACTCAATTTCTTTTTCAAAACTCTATACATTCTATCTACAGTTTTTCTGCTGAACACATCACTTAAATTAGTTTTACATAGTGACTGTTTTTCTTACATATAATCTGTAATTAGTTTTCTGTGTATTGTTTTAGATTTCAGTTTGGCAGATTATCTAGCAACAAATTAACTTTATAAACCCATGATCATTCCACATCAATGGTGCTAAAACTTGACATGAAGAAAGAGTAATATGCATTGATAGAGTTATACACTAATGATCATATTCCCTTCTTCAAGTTATTCACATCGGTTATCCATTATCAGTTAAGTAAACTATTGTTAACCACTCAGATTTTCAAACATCATGCAAGCACAAAAGGCACCTATTTGTTGAGACACCTCAATCTAACTAAGGGGAATCCATGTTCTCATTTTATATTCCCAAGACAATACACAAATATGCATCTCTGCTATCTTCATCACATATTCTTTATAATCATTTTCTGCATCCACTGAACTTTTATAGTTTGCAGTCTGATAGAGATCTTTAGCATCAGTTTCTTTCATATCACTGGCAAGTACATAAGGAAACCCTTATAACCTGTCCATGAATAATTGCATAATTGTAAACATCCACATGCCAGTCAAGACACTTTCAACATTGCTAGAAATATCAGACTATATTTTATCTTATCTTTATGACATTCCTTAATAGCCCCTGAAACTGTGACCTTTGGAAAAAGAAAAGATCCTGAAAAATATGTTTCACATGCACCAGACAACTATTATTTGTTGTATATCATTTCCAAGTTTGCTTTATAAACCACAATGTGTTTTCTCTATGCCTAGAAACAAACTATACTATGACTGAGGTTTTGCAGTCAGTACGTGTGCCATTTAATTATAGCCTATATTCTTTCTCAGTTACTAACATTTTCTTCGCAAAAGCATTCCACTGCACCATCTTTGTTTTCATAAAATGTAAGTAATCAGTAACTATATTCCCTAAAAAAAACTCCAGTGAATCACAAATTCAGTTTATGGGTATCTTCTAGTTAAATAAGTAGCTGCACCATATATACAATTTAATCTGAATTTTCCATGGGTTTGTTCCTTATTTTACAGCATGCTTGTTTCATTTTTGATGTATTGTCATATTACTCTTTCAAAATGTTACAACTATAATTATTAAAACTATCCATTTGTCTAGCATATCTGGACAATATTTAAGAAACCTGCTTTAATCATACATAGGCACATGGACCACATTCCCACATTTTCTTCTAAAGCCTTATAAGATTCCTCTTCTAGATTTGCTCTCTCTACCTCATTGAAGGACACTGACATGTTCAATTGCAGTCTTCATGCCTTAGTGTAAAATCACCTCTACTTTCATCTGACTCAGTATCTCCACTAAAACACCCGTGTTAACAATACATCAGACTTACAGAACGTAAGTGAATTGAACTAGTTAATAAGATGAGTATTAACAGGGCACCAATACAGGATGGATAACCCCTTTAAGCACTAAACAATCTTTCAAAAACACTCACAAAATTTCAGATAGTCAGGTCTTCAGTTAAGCTGTATTAGTTAAGTTAATTCAGAATGGAGATAGTATTAGGGACCATTTCAGAGTAACATTCATGGTCTGTGACATTTGTGTGCATGAGCTCTAACATGTATGTTTGTGTGTATGTATTTATCTATTTATTTTTATTTATATCTAATTTCTGGGGTAGTGAACTGCTCAAAACCAATTGTGGGCATTACCCAGGCAAAATCATCACAGCAGGTACACATGGTCAATCAAGCCAATAGTAAGAACAGCAAAGTAATAAATAAATGCCTTACAATAAACACTCTCAATACATAGTAAGAGTGAAAGCAAGAAAGGAGAACTAATATATGACTTGCTGTAGCAATAACCAATGATGTGGATATGGCATATTGAAGATTTACTCACAGCTGGTGTGATTTAATCATGAGAGTAAAGTTCGCATGATTAAACAAAGCCAACTATGAGTAAATTTTTAATATACCACACCTCGGAGTCAGTTATAGCTATTGTACAATAACATTATTTAAGAAAAAAATACTTTTCTTAAATAATGCACTTGTATAATGGTTTGGTGCTGCTCTTCTGTGTTTTTCTTGAATCCTGGGGCTTTCTTGATCTACTGCACATGCATATGGGACTTATATTCCCAAGCGTACACAGTACCATAGCTCTCAATATTCCATCTGAGAAATGAGGAACACTAGCCCTCATAATGTGGAATAAATATGCAAAATGTGGAACACGTACTAATAGCTTACTAACAACTTCATCTAGGAAGGTCATGGGATTGCTAAAATATGCTGATTTTACTCATAAAAAAGATCTTTTAATGAATAAATATGATTCTTTTCAGTTTACAGTGGTTATCAGTTTAAAAAAATCCTACCATCGAATGTGTCACAGAGCCTTTCAATGTGGAACTTTGAGGAACACAAATTTTTTTAAGACCCCTGAGGTACACTTGAGAGGTATGCACGGTACACCAGTGCTGTGTAAAAAAGCAATTGAGAAAGGAAGATATTTTTTTTTTAATTAAAAAAAAAGAAACCGGGAGACTTTCAATGTATGGAAGAGATGGGACAGAGAAAATAAAAGGATGATCAGGTAAGTTTCTCTAATTTAATTTAATTTTGCATAACATACCTGATTATCCTTTTTTGTCTGTCCCTTCTCTCTCCTTAGCTTGAAGTCTACTTTTTTGTCATTTTTTTAAATAAAACAAAGTTATCACAGCACAATAATGCCAAAAGGAAAGTAATTTTTTGTAGCATATATTAATGGAAAAAAAATCCAGGTTTTGGGTATAGTATCTTTAATAGATGAATACATTAACTTCAAATTACTAATAATAGATTGTCTCAATGTTTGTATTTCTATCCACATTTTACTACTTTTGTCATATTTACTCATAATATATTCCATAGAATATATCCTCATTATTCATTAATTAATGCCAATATATACATTTTTTTCTTTTAATTTAGTCATTTTTAAGACCTCAAAGGGGTTATTATCATTTTGTGTACTTGCTATGGGAAACAATAGGAATAACCAATCTCTGTATCCTGGATTCTTATTTATATAACTTTTAAATGCATTTAAAGTATTATATATATATATATATATATATATATATATATATATATATATATATATATATATATATATATATATACACAAGAGGTTCTCCGGTTTTATCCTCAGCTGGGGTGCCTTCTGTGTGGAGTCTGCATGCTGCATGTCCTCATTGTTGTCGCGTGGGTTTCCTCCAGGTGCTCTGGTTTCCTCCCACATCCCAAAGACATGCTGTAGGTGGATTGGACACTCTAAATTGGCCCTAAGCATGAGTGCGTGCATGTGTGTGCACCTTCTGTGGAAGGTTGGGCACCAGGCTAGCAACTTGACACATTAAAAGCTCTACTGCCAATCATGAGCAGACAGGTGATCTGCTGTGGTGACCCCCTAACTGGGAAAAGCTGAAAGAGGAAGAAGAAGATATATATTTGGACCCAATAACTTTATTTTTATTTTCTATAATATATTCTGTTATCAGCCAGTGAAAATTATTGAAAAATAATTATTTGAGGGATTTGAAAGAGGGAGCTTTTACTATTTTGACTGTTAATAGCCAAGCATATTTAATTAGTATTTCATTATAGTTTATATTTCTTAACTATTTAGAAGAAAGGAAGAAGAAAAAACTGTTAATGTTTTAAACATATTTTAAAAATAAGAACATAACCATGTGCCAATACACTTGCCCAATGTTTCCTGGAATTCAATAATTCCAATGCCCTGGACCAGCTCGTTCTTACCCCACTAGAGGTAGCAACATCCTTAACCTGGTCATTACTAACATGGGCGACCATTGCTCTACACCATTAGTCAACTCCTCCCTGGTTAGATCCGACCGCAAACTAATCGACTTGGAAATCCACATCCTTCCCACCTGCCCTGCAAAGGTAACCACCATGAAAAACTTCTCCGAAGCTAACTTTGGGCTCCTAAAAACAGAGGTGGCTAATTTCATGGCAGCCATGCAAATGGAGAATAGCTGCATGACCATCGAATCATACACCAGTGCACTGTACGATCATGTACACAAATGCATGGATCTCGCCATACCCAATAGAACCAAGATGCTCTCCTCCAAAAAAAGGAAACCAATCTGGTGGTCCCCTGCCATAAACAAACTCTACAACAGAAGGAGGAAACTAATGTGGAATAAGATGAATTCCCAAGATGGGAAAGATTCCCTTATCAGCCTCAACAAAAAGTTGAGATCCCTCATCGAATCCTCTAAAGCTAGCTATGAAAACAGAATTGCAGCAGATAGTAAAGACAACCACAAGGCCTTCTCTAGCTATGTAAAGAATCTCCACGGCAATACCCAGATTTGCTCTGAGCTACTGCACAATGGTACCTCCTATACTGAGCAAACAGATATTGTCAGTATACTGGCCGACAGATTCAGTGCCAGCTTTACCCCTCTCCCCCACCAAAGAACCAATCACAATACCAGTAGATTGCCAGGCACCCAGTATTACTGCTGCACAGGTTAAAACAGCACTGTCCAAGGCCAAGAAAACTCTTCTATGGGACCTGACAGTATTCCTGGCTATGTTCTACATGAACTACCGAATGAAATGGCACTGCACCTGTGTGCCCTGTTCAATCACAGCCTCACCTCAGGCCTTGTCCCTACCAAATGGCTCGCTGCTACAGTCATCAATCTCCACAAAGGAGGAGTGACTACAAACCCTGGGAACTATTGCCACATTAACCTGATCTTTTTGATCTACAATAAATTCGTTTTAATTTTTCATCTTCGTGGTGGTTTCTACATTTCTTCAGTTTCTGAGGAGTCTGATATGCAAAGCTATGGAATGTATCATCATGGACCTAATAAACAAGGATATAGGGAATCTCCAAACTTTGGATTCCACACAGTTTGGTTTTGTGAAGAGTAGATCATGCCTGCTCAACCTGGTTGACTTCTTTGAGTCAGTCACCAGAGCTGTGGATGATGACAAGCTGGTTCATATAGAGCCTACCTCGATCTGGCCAAGGCCTTTGATACCATTCCTCACTCAGGAATAATAGAAAAACTCACTAAGCTAGGCATCAACCCCTGTATCACTAGGTGGGTTACAAACTGGCTCACAGATAGAACTCACAGTGTGAAAGTAGCTGACTCCAAGTCAGACTGCCGACCAGTCATGACTTGAGTCCCACAGGGTTCGGTCCTGGGTCCTCTCCTGTTTGGTATCTACTTCTCTGAAGTCCAGGCCAACACAATGGGACTCTGGCTGACAAAGTTTGCATACTATTGCAAGCTGGGAGCTATTATTAAACTCCCCAAGTGATGCTGACATCCTACAGAAAGGTGCCACTGAGACCAACGACTGGTGTCAGAACCATGGCCTTAAGCTCAATGCCAAAAAATGTGTCATCATCCCCTTTGAGAAACACCCAGTTCCCATGAATTACCACTTTGATGGTAGTCTACTGAACACAGAATGCGTTATAAGAGATCTGGGAACACAGGTTGACAGAAACCTCTCTTTTGACCACCATATTGCCACTGTGGTCAGAAAGTCCTTCTATGTGGCACATCTCATTAGTAAGGGTTTTGCATCCAGGAAGAAAGAAGTCATTGTCTCCCTCTACTCTTCCCTTATTAGGCCAATCATCGAGTACAATACCCCATTTGGCATGTACCTCACTAGTCAACTTCAACAACTGGAGAGGCTGCAGAAGTACCTCACAAAGAGGATCCTAGGCCTTAAACACTTGTCCTATATGGACAGACTCAAAAAACTCCATCTATTCTCTGTCTCACATTGCCTACTTAGAGGCGATCTCTGCTTGGCTTACAAAGCCATGTCTGACCCAGCTCTGTTAGAAATGAAATCCTAATCCCTCCGCACCACATACTCCAAAGACCTCAACCTCATCACCACAATCAACAGAACAAGCTGGAGGGATAGGTTCATAACCCAGAAACTGCCCATGCTATGGAATAGACTTCCCATACATGTCAAAGCAGAGCACATCACTGGCCCTCTTCAAGAGACATCTTGTTAAGTGAATGGGAAATAGAAAATTCACCCCGGGATCACTCCTGTAGCTCTAGTTGATGGAGGCACTGGGAACTAAGGTCAGGTGGCACGATGCCAGGGTAATCCTTTGGGCTAGGCTTGTAAAGGCTCCAGGGCCATTAGCCTAGTACACACCTATGAATCTATGAACCTATAATGCAAATTACTGATACAGTGTGTTATCATCTCTTTCAATGGAAATTATAATGGACCAGTGGTAAGGGGTATGAGATGAGAGAAATAACTGCAATCTACAAAATAACCTTTAAAACAAATATAGTGTAAGTGACTGAACTAAACTGCATGGGAAAGAAATAACTTCATATCATATTTTCATTAATCCAGGAATTCTTAAAACAGATGGTAGTACACAAGAAAAGTGAATACTGGATTGGATTTACAGATATTGAAAAGGAAGGGACCTGGAAATGGATAGATGGTACCAGTAATAAAGTACTGTAAGTAATTCCTATTGCTACACATATTTAACCATTTTGTTCCTTTTTATTTTTTGAATGAACTCCCTATTTGAGAGTTGTGTTCTAACCATGTCCATAATTATTAGATTTTAACTATAACGTGGCAGTGTAAGTGAATTTTATTTTTAAGATAGTTCTGATCCAGCTACATTTTTCCATATAACATAATGAGGCAATTCTTAGCAAAGTTTCATGTGAGAAAGTAAGTGGCCGGGATTCAGTAATCCTCTGTGTAAGACTAAATAAGTCTTACATGGAAACGGCAGCCTAAGAGTATGATGTCAGCGTGCCATGCATATTCATGAGGGCATGCTGAGTCAACTCTAAGGCTAACACAGAGCGTGCACGAGTGCAGGGGGCGTGTCAGACTGCCAAGCAGTCCAAATATCCATGCCCCTGCAAGTGCCTAAATCTTCAAATGTCACCAGATATGAGCGAGTCCGCTCAAATGTGTATATCCCCAACACTACACTCCCCCACATTCAAAACCCCTGTACAAATGAAATAAAATGTAAAACATTTTTTTTATTATTCTCGATATAGTTGCCCATATTTGCGTGTGTGTGCACGGGTGTGCCCATTGCTTAGCTACAGTAAGCAGTTCAGACATCAAAGAGGATAATAAACCACTTATATGCAAATTAAGCCAAATAGCAATAGTGTAGTGGTAGAGCCTTCACACATAGAGGAGGCATTCCCGGTTCATGTCTCACCACTCCCCTTTACATTTTCTGTAGGAAATCTGTGCATAAAAATAATTCCTGACATTTACCTTTTAAATTTTAGTAAAATGCATTGAAATGGCCTATGTAGTAGTGAACAATATTTTAAATATATATAAGAAGGTGAAATGGTCATGCATACTAATGAATGCATAAGTAACCTATCTTAAGCAATGTGAAGCACTGCTAAGCAACGTTTACCAGTATTAAGCATATTTAAGAATAATTGTCCATAGCTAAGTACTGCTTTGACTAGCGCAATTGTTTTGCACGTAGCTGCACATCGTGCCAACTTGTGCAAACAAAACATGTTTGTGCGGAGCTGTGCACCATGCTAACTAGCACAATGTCAGGCAACGTCAGGCAACGTAGAGCAACATAGAGCAATGTTGGGCAAAGTTGAGCAAAGTTAGCTAAACACAGCCACACCTCCTAGCCGGTCAGGCCAGTAGTAAAATAAAAAGCAATGACAGGCCTTGAACCCGGGATACTGTGCACCATAATCACAGTACTGAACCACTAAGCCATGACAGCTTTTGCTGTTCATGCACTGTCAACATACATATACATATTAATTAAAGTTTACTCAGTGCTAAGCAGGTGTGCACTCAGCTGAGATTTTTCAAAACTGGCCAATCACAAATAAGTGCGGGAAATGAGGCATATTTAAGCTCCATAGGTGGGAATAATTGCCATAACTGGTTGTAGCTCCCATCTGCAGTCAGAATGACCGGTGTTGGAGAGGGCACTCATTTTCGAGCGCAACGGTGGGGCATTGAGGAGTCAAAAGTGATGGTTTGGCAACTTGTCCATCATCATGATGCAAGACTCCTGCAGGACCAGTTTCAAGGCACTGAGTACAAAGCGGAAGCCTGGAACCATCAAGCACATGATCTCACCAGTGCCACAGGCGTCCCTCGGACTGGTGAGCAGGTCAGACACCACTACGCAGACCTGAAGAGACAGAAGCAGGACCAACTGAACCAATGGATACAGGAGGCCCGTGGGAATGAAAATGCCCCACTACTGAGTAGATAGCCATGGAATGGACTATGTAAGAATTGATATTGTAGTCTATATTATGGACAGGTATGTCTCAATATCCCTTCATTTACTTCACAGCTGTAGGTGTCCGTGCTGCAAATCAGCAAGCCTATGCAGATAGGCTGCTAAGGCTGCGCCACCAGGCAGGTTAGTAATTATTCTGCATGTATTGTTATATAAAATAAGTGAGAGAGCCTGAAAAAAGTGTTGTAGCCCAATAAAAAAGGCATAATAAGTCCTGAATAATTTATCTGCATGTGCCTTTATATAAAATAAGTGAGACAGCCTATAAAAGGGTGTCGTAACCCATTAATAAAGGTATAATACGTCTTGAATAAGTCTAATGCATGCACTGTAATATCAAATAAATGAGAGAGCCTCTAGAAAAGTGTGTAATGTAATTAATAAAGGTATAATTCCTGGAGTGTGTCTGTGTCACTTACTTCAAAATGTTGTTGTACTCTTGCATTATATAAATATTACTGTTGTATTAAGCGCTGTCAACCCACACTTTGCCAGACCCATATAAAGTGGATGAAGGGAGTGCCAGTAGCTGTGAAGCATATATACAGTCCTCAACTGTTGGTTAATGGCTGGCATGCATAGGTAAATCTGGCACACAAGTAGCTTGTTAATGTGTTCCCCAGAAATATCAGTGTGCTGCTCAAAATGTAGGAAGCTGTAGAAATATAACTGATAATGTCACCTGAACACATCCAGATATGTAGATATATAAATATAAATAAAATATATAAATACGTAGCAGTAACATCTGCATCCTGGACAGTTTGTATGTCAGATACAGGTCAGGTATATAAGGAGCTAGCCAAACCCATTTCATAACTTAATGCACTTTGCCTAGTGTAATAATACATGTAGGGGATATAAACCTGCAGTCAATAGGAATGTAGTGTAAACTATAAGTACATATAAGATGTTAATGGAGGTATCTTTTTACACCCTACTGTATGTGCATAAACAATGCAATTCCACACCTCAATGGGTATGTCTAATCTTAAAACATTTGTTGGGACATATGTCCTATTGTTTTATAAAGATCTGCATTTACTTTGAAGCATGTGCCCTGTTCAAAAACGGCAATCTTGGTGGCCTGTTGCCACCAATCAATCCTGCATGCTGTTTGAATGTCCACTGTTGTTCTATATATGCATGTGTTATGCTTGCTGTTCAGCTGTTGGAACTCTGGTGTGTTGGGTTAATGGGAATATTACTGCATGCTATTACAACTAATTTGGAATGCTGTTGGCTGTTACCAACCCATATTGTCATTAAATCCTCCAAAACATAGAACGTATGGGAAGGCCGGTCTCAGTGGACCCACCTGTCCCACCTCAGCTGGTAATGGCACCAGGCACCAGCAGGTCCAGTGCGCTGCCTGGGACCTCCTCCTCCATTGGCTCTGTGCCACCTTTGAGTGGAAGCGCTGCAGGGGATGGGGCTCATCCCCCCCCGTGCAAGCGTGGCTGGAGGAGGGCCACCTATCACCCTCCTACCAGTCAGGTTCAGTCACTGATCATCTACGCCAGCTTGAGGCAAGAGTGGCGTGACTCACAGGTGAGCCTGCCCCTCCTACACTGCTCCCAGCACAGCCATCCTCTGGGCTGTGAAGGTGCAGTGGTGACTGCCCATGGGTGGGGATCTCAGTTCCACTGTTGCCATCTGTGGGCTCATGGGCTTGCCATTTCCAAACATCCTTCCCCGTCAATGGTGTTCACCCACCCCATGTGTCATATTCCGTCCCTGTATTCATCTTGTTTGTCTTGTCTGTGTACCTCCGCAACCTACCACCCCAAATATACCTACTTCCCCTACCCCATATTCCACTCTCACCTGAAAAAAATGGGCAATTTGCTCCCACAAAAAAATTGCGCCCCCATACATAGCTGCCCATTTTGCACACATGTCCACTGGACACATAAACTGAAATTTAATTGGCAATACAACATACTTTGTTGTCCTCACCCCTCTCTTAGGGGTGGAAGGTTTCAAAATCCCCTTCAAATTTCTAGTATATGCACAGCTGTTGCTGTTAAAGAAATGGACAGCTATGGACCTTCCCTACACCCATCCTGCACAATCCGAGCTGTTTTCCCTACTGTCTTTCCCTCTTTTTGCCCCTTTTTCACCACTTTCCTATCTCCTCATTTTCTTTTCTTTCAAATAAATTAGCGTGGGGGTTAGCGGGAGTAAGCACTATTAAGCAGTCGTTAGCGGGTTTGCGCGAGTATACGCATGTGTACACTTAGCTAAGTATTGCTAAGCATCGCGCAAACCCACTTACAACTGCTTAAAAAAGCCTTATTCACCCTGCATGCAAGACTGCATGAAGTACCACTAAGCCACAGTAGATATGCAGCAGGTTGTTGCTGAAATATATATATCATGCATCAGAATAAGTGAATGTAAAGGAAAGATAGGAATGCCATAACACAAAACCTGTTCTGTGGAACTTTACCAGCAGTTGTTGTGGAATTGCATTGCATGACTGTGATAACAGAAGCAGACATTCTAGCAGTAAATAATGTTACAGCAGCACTTTACAACCCCCACACAGTATCATAGCAGGACAATCCCCACCCAAATGTACAAAATATCTGTGTGTTCAGGGTCCAGCAAGGATGTAGGTAGGCATACTCAGTACTGGAATTGTCCAGTTTTCATGAGCATCCTGTGATAATGTCAACAAAAGAAAAAGCACAAACTGTGCAGAAGTGAGTACATTAATATTCACAGTATAGCAGTTCCCAAACAGTTCATGTGCCAAATGAAAACATCTCAATAACTACGTATGTATGGCAGCTAACTGTATAAGTAGAAAAGAAACTACATAATCCCATGTATCTTGTGTTAGCATTTGCAGGGGTGAGTACAATTCTACACTGTCAACTGAGTACCGGAAGTGGCAACATTCAGGTCTGAGTACAACATTCAAATCACTGGCTACACCCCTAGCATCAGTTATAAGAAGTATACCAACCTTCTGACTTACACAACAGTGTCCACAGCAAACAAGCATGGTCCTCACTTTGGAAATCTGAAAGGGCTATGCCTACCTGAGTTAGCAATTTATAGCACTGGGTTGCTATGACAGTGAGTACTGCAAGTACCACACAGCAGGCTGCATGCAATTGCCAAATGGTGGCCACCAGTTGGTGCAGAGGCCATCACATGCACATGTGCAGATACCTATAAAAGCAGGCTGTACTTGCTGTCCACACATGCAATCATTCCATTGCAGGTACGGAGGGAGAGAGAGAGAGAGAGAGAGAGATGCAGATGCAGACAACAGTAGCAGCAGCAAAAAAGAAAAAAGATCAAAAAGAAATATATCGAAAGAAAAAGTAATATGTTGAAAAAATATATATATTGAAAAAGAAAAAATATATTGAAAATATATATATTGAAAAACAAAATATATTGAAAAAAATATATTGAAAAAGAAAAAAAATATATTGAAAAAATATATTGAAAAAATATATTGAAAAATAAATAATATATCGAAAAAAATAAAAAGTATATTGAAAAACAAATATATCTGGAAAAAAAATTTAAGATATAAAAAAGAACATTAATTACAAAACACACAGAACCAACAAATATGAACACATACAAAGGAAAGGTATGTAACAGCTATGTATTTACTGGCATGTAGTAGATGTTTATGAAGAGTACTCTACATAGTTTGAATCATCCATATGTGGCAGCAGTACATATCAATGCACAGATGCCCTGCATAACTACTGGCATGGAGAAATGAGTGTGTAGCTGTGTGCAGTGGGATATGACTGTGACATATGTAGTTCAGCATTAAATGTCAAACATCTGATCCATGTTATCTGTGTTCTGTATAGTAGTGTGTACAATGTCTGTTTGGGGGAGTAGCGTATACGGTTATATAAACATGGATGTGACAGAGTAACAAATGCATGATAGTCATATTAACATGTAGCTTAGCATTGGCAACAGCTGTACCAGGCTAGTATGCTAATCTAGCTTTTGCAGCTATATATACACCCTCTAATATTACTGTGTGCTCACATGTGACACCTGTTCATGTTGCAGCAAGGCCCAACAGGTCAGCTGTGAGATACACAAACTTACAACAGTGTGTACCTCGTGTGTATATGGCACACACATACGGAGAGATCTGTCTGTGTCAGATATATTAGCATCTGTACATGTGCATAGAGCAAGGTACATACTGCAACTGTTTGTGAAGGGTGGACATATATATGTTGTTGAAGGTTGTTATGTGCATATTTCTATGTAGGCTGTAGTGTGTGGCAAACAAGACAGCATACAGTGCTGGTATATGACATGTGGTGGTTAAACAATGTGGGAATGATTTGTCAGGTCTGCAGTGTTGCAGCCAGTGAGGCTTGCTAAAGCTACATGGGCTGAGAACACCTTCAATGCATTCTACACAACACTGTGCAATATTATGACATAACTGTATACCTCACAACCTTTGCATAATTCATATCCCCACCATGAAAGGTGGACTGTATATGTGCCTATATAGGTAGCTTACATCCTTCTAAGTTGGGAACTGCTGATTGAGAGCTCAGTGTATGTTATTCTAAAAGTGTATTAGTTCTGGTTTAAGCACTTGGGCTTCAGGCCAGTTATTTTACATTAAGAAGGATTGCGGTCTGCACTTTTGTGGGAGGAGAGGCTGGACTCTGCCCTTCTGAGCATGGAATTTCTGGTTAGAGGCTTATAGTGCCTGCATATTCTAACTGTTTCTTACTGAAATTGGTACACCTTGTTTGCTGTAGCATAGACTAGATCCAGGCCTGCTGAATCTAGCTTTATTTGTATGCTTGTTGTTTGTTTATTTCCCTGAAATGCTAATTCCACCTAAAAACCGGCCTTTTAGCACTTCTGTGGATCCCTAGTGATATCTGCATTGCTTACTGTACTTATTTCCTTGTTTCACTTGAAAGAAAGTTACTGTTTGTTGTTTTTGCATTTAAGTTACCTGTAACACATTGCATTTAAGTTACCTGGCACTTGCTCACTAAAGCAATTATATAAGTCAGCTCTAAAAAATTAAAAGGACTACACCCTCACAAACTCCCCTTGAGTACCTTGTTCCCCATTGGCCCTTTTTTTCAATTATAAAGGAATTCCCAATACTATTCTAGCATGTCCAAAGGTCAGTTGTCAATCTCCTCTCCAGTCCAGCTGGTGAATCTGGGAATCTTGAGACAATGTTACAACTGCCTCATGTACACAGACAACCCTCTCCTCCTCCCAACAAATTCCAACACATGTGAGAGATGCAACCATATAGCCAAACTAGAGGCTAAGCTCTCTCAACTCAGTACTGGAGTAACCAGTCAGGAGGAGATGGAAACCACACTCACTACAATTCCAGTCTCACATAGACCTACCACGACAACAAACCAAACACATAAACACACAAAAACATACTCGGAGGCTCTAAATAAAAATCTGCCTAAGCAGCAGAGACCTCCAAAGCAGACACCCAAGCAACCGCTACCCCAAAACAAAACATGTGCAACACATAGCTCACAAAGCCAGTGTGCCGAACAGTCACAGCCCTTAAGGCTAAACAATACACCTGATACACTTGTAATAGGTGACTCTATCGTCAGGCACACTGACGTCCTGCTCACCAGGCTGAACAAGGAGAAGATCACGGTGAGCTGCCTGTCGGGCGCTAGGATCCGCCACATAACACAAGCACTCATGTCACTACAAGGCAAGTACAAATATGACTCAGTCATTGTCCATGCTGGTGTGAATGACTTGAGACGTACCTCCCTGGACTACATGAAAAGAGACATAGAGGAGCTCTCTGAGCATGTAGCCCATGCTGGTATGACCCTGACCTTGAGTAGCATCTTACCCTCACCAAGAATGATGCCACAATATGAAGACAAGATGATCAATTTCAACAATTGGCTTAAGTGTTGGTGTCATTCAAAGGGGATCCAATGCCTGTCAGCCTGGGATGACATGCTCAACAAGACACGATGCTTCGCTAGGGACGGCTTGCACCTGTCACCCCTGGGCTTTCAGATATTGGCAAAGGCTCTTGCTACCCCCATAGTGCCTTTTTTAGGCAAGGCTCAAAAGACAAACCCACCTCCATAGGTATCACAAGGGATAAGAAACTAAGAGTAATACTACTCAATGCCAGAAGTCTAAACCTCAAGATGCACGCACTCAAAACTCTCCTTAGCATGGAGAACATTGATATCTGTGCAGTAACAGAAACCTGGTTCAAGGCTCCCAAGAGCACCCCAGCACTACCAGGTTATACCTCATACCAAGCTTTTCGGCCCCAAAACTTGAACCGAACCACAAAAGGAGGGAGAGTATCAATATTCGTCAAAGATACCCACACCTCCAGGTTGTTGGCACAGCACGAAGCATCAGAGACTATCCATGTGCAACTAACTGTGGGTAAAACTGCCTTCCAGTTTATAGCCTGCTACAGACCACCCTCCCAAACACAGGAACCCCACTTGGCCTTCCTGAGAATACTGGATAATATGAAGGTCTCTCCAAACACCATTATATTGGGCGACTTCAACTACCCAAACATAGACTGGGAGCATTACTCTAACTCCAACACCCTAGCCCAAAGGTTCCTAGAATTTATAAACTCAAATGCTATGGAACAACTTGTTACCACTTCCACAAGAGGGGAAAACATACTGGACCTGATCAGCACCAACATGGGGACACTATGCTCCAGACCAGAAGTGTATCCCTCACTGGTAAGATCAGACCATAAACTAATCTCACTGGATATTCACATCCCGACCCCACCCTCTGCCCAGAAAACCACAGTGAAAAACTTCTCTAAAGCAAATTTCACACGCCTCAAAACCAAGGCGAAATCCTTCAAAGCCCCCGGGCCTGTGGAAAATAGGGCCCAGACCAAAGAATCCTTTATAAACGCATTCTATGAACACCTTCAGGAATGCATGGATCATGCAATCCCAAATAAAACCAAGACCCAATCCTCCAAAGGCAGACGTCCTGTCTGGTGGACCCCAGCCATAAACAAACTATACAATAGAAGGAGGAAGCTACTACATGATAGAGCAAAATCCCAAAAAGGGAAGGCATCTCTGATCAGTATTAGTAAAAAACTATGGGCACTCATAAAATCATCTAAGGCCAGCTTCGAGAGAAAAATTGCACAGAACACTAAGGATAATCACAAGGCTTTCTTTAGTTATGTTTGGAACCTGGGTGGGAATTCACAGATATGCTCAGAATTAGTCCAAAATGACAAAAAATACACCGAGCCCACAGACATTGCCAACATCCTAGCTGACAGGTTCAGTGCAAACTCCCCCCCTCCCCACCAAAAGGGCAAATATCTATCCCAACAGAGTGCTGCCCCCCTTACATCTCAGATGCTCAGGTAAGAGCCGCCCTCTCCAAAGCAAAAAACACAGCATCAATGGGACCAGATGGTGTCCCAGGCTGCGTCCTACATGAACTCCAAGAAGAGCTAAACCCAAACATAAAACTACTGTTCAATCTTAGCCTTACTACAGGATATGTACCCAAAGAGTGGCGTACAGCAACAGTGGTCCCTCTCCACAAAGGTGGTGCCTCAATGGATCCTGGAAACTATCACCCCATAAGCCTGACTAGCTTGGTCTGCAAAGCTATGGAAAGGATCATCATGGACCTCATAAATAAAGATATTGGGGACCTACAGACACTGGATTCTACCCAGTTTGGCTTTGTTAAGGGCAGATCCTGCCTCTTAAACCTGGTCAATTTCTTTGAAACAGTCACCAAGGCCATTGGCAGGGAAGGTGGCCCACACAGCCTACCTGGACCTCGCAAATGCCTTCGATAAAATACCCCACTCGGGCATTATAGATAAGCTCACCAGCTTAAATATAAACCCCTATGTCACTAGATGGGTTGCAAACTGGCTCAAGGACAGAACCCACATGGTTAGAATTGCTGGAGCCATGTCAGACTCCAAACCAGTTACAAGTGGCGTCCCACAAAGCTCAGTCCTGGGACCTCTCTTGTTCGGTATATATTTCTCGGCGGTACAGGCCAACACAGAAGGACTGTGGCTGACAAAGTTCACAGATGACTGCAAACTGGGCGCCATAATCAACTTTTCAGCCGGCACAGGCATCCTCCAAAAGGGCCTCATAGAAACAGACAACTGGTGCCAGAGCCATGGCCTCAAGCTAAACGCAAAAAAGTGTATAGTCATCCCCTTTGGCAAAAACAAAGTGCCCACAAATTACCACATAGGTGGTAATCCATTAAGTACAGAAGAAGTCATTAGGGACCTGGGGACCCAAGTTGATAGCAATCTCTCATTTGACAACCACGTGGCCAAAGTGGTTAGAAAAACATTTTATATAGCCCACCTAATCATGAAGGGATTCACATCTAGATCAGGGGAGGTCATCGTACCTCTTTACTCATCCCTCATCAGGCCCATAATTGAGTACAATACCCCTTTTGGGATGTACCTTACCAGACACCTGCAGCAACTGGAAAGACCCCAAAGTACCTCACCAAGAGGATCAAAGGGCTCAAACAGATGCCATATGCTGCCCGGTTAAAGAAACTCCAGCTCTACTCAGTGGCATACCGCCTGCTCAGAGGCGATCTGTGCCTGACGTAGAAAACCATGTCCAACCCGGAATTAATGGACATGCTGCACCTCAGAAAATCCAAATCCCATCGAGCTACAGAGAGACTTGAACCTCAGCACTGAAATAAATAAGACATGCTGGAGGGACAGATTCATAACCCGGAGGCTCCCTTCACTCTGGAATAAAATCCCAGTACAGGTTAGGCAGAGTCCCACATTGACTCTCTTCAAGAGGAATCTTGATGAGTGGATGGGAGATCGTAGGTTTACCCCGGCTATCAATTCTGTGTCACTGTTAGACAGAGGCACAGTATACTAACCTCAAAAAAAGGCATAGCAAAATTAATTTAAAATGGGTGGCGAAAGCCAAACACACTCTGGCTAGGCTTATAAATGCCCTAGGGCAGATAGACTAGTATGAACCTATGAACCTATGTACACCAATGGATGTTTATATCCATGTGTGTGTGTGTGTGTGTGTGTGTGTATATATGTATATATATATATATATATATATATATATATATATATATATATCTATATATATATATATATATGTAGATATATATATATATATAAATATATATATATATATATATATATATATATATATATATATATATATATGTATATATATATATATATATATACATATATATGTATGTATATATATATATATATATATATATATATATATATATATATATATATATATATATAGAGAGAGAGAGAGAGAGAGAGACAGGGTCATATTTACTGCAACAGATGCCTGGTGACAAAGCCATGGACTCAGGCTCAATGTTGACACTGCATTGACATCCCTTCTTGCAAAAACACTGTACCCATTAACTACCACATAGGTAGTAGTCTACTTAACACCGAAGGTGTGATAAGAGACCACGGGACACAGGTGGACAGTAGTCTCCCCTCTGATGATCACAGTGCCACACTAGTCATGTCATCTGTCTGCGTGGCACACGTTATCACAAAAGGTGCGTCATCCAGGAAAATATAGGTCAGTGTTCCCCTCTACTCATCACACATAAAGCCCATTATACAGTACAATGCCCCATGTGGTATGTACCTCACAAGACATCTACAGCAACTGGAAATGACACAGACATACCTCACAAAGAGTAATACCAGCCTCAAACAGATGCCCTATGCAGACCGTCTCACAAACCCACAACTAGACTGTGTCGCACACCACCTACCCAGAGGTGACCTCTGCCTAACATACTAAGCTATGTGAAACCCAGAGCTGTTGGACATGCTCCATGTAAACAGATCACAATCCCTACGAGCTACACGCTCTAGGGACCTAAACCTTTTGACCACAATATACAGCACATGCTGGAGGGATAGATTCCTATCTCAGAGACATCTCATACTCTGGAACAAACCACCTATCCATAGCAAACAAAGCTCCTAATTAGCAGTCGTCATAAATAATCCTGAAGATTGTATGGGAGATAGGAAATACACCCAGGGAATCACCTCTGTGGCTCTGCTTGATAGGGCCACGTGAAATGTAATTACCTGTGTGTCAAAGGCCAGGGTAGCATATGGCTAGACTTCTGTAGGCCCTAGAGCCAATAGCCTATTACCTACCTATGAAGCGATACACACCCACATATACTTGTTGCAATAATTGCTATGTGAGGTTGACTGAGTGTGATGGTGAATGTGTTGGTGAATGTGTCAGAGTTCTGTATATGTGTGATAGCTTAGTGGGAAACTGTTTCTGTCATGGTATTATGTGTCCTAGCTCTGATCCCAGCAAAAGATGTGTATGCAATTGCTAGGCAGAAAAAGCAGTATGCCATACAGTCTGATGTAGTCCCCTGTTGTCAACTGGGGTGTCTCATTGTAGGCTATAACAGTACATGTATGCTTATTGAGTGTTACTGCTGGTGAATCCAACTCCTGTATGAACTGTAGTACTACCTGAAGCTGTATGCCTAAACAGCACAGTATGGTGTATGTCCACATTTCTTGGAACCACTCTTTTATGTGTTCCCTGTAGTAATCACAGATTACATATCTCAGGCATAAGGTTTTGTAACTACCGACACACAGTACTGTATGGTACACAGATAAAGGTCATCTAGGTTGCCATACCTTTGTGTCTGGTATGTATGTCTGATGTGTGTGTGTGTGTGTATGCCTGTACCATGGCCTCGGTCATATGTGTTACAGGATATAAGTGCACATCTAGCAACATGTATAGTCTAGTACAGCAGTATGCCACCTATATTAATGAATGTGCACATATGTTAGACAGGAGTTTGCTATCAACGACTAGTGTGGTATACTGTTAATACCATAACTGGACTTTTCAATCATTGCAATGGATTACATATTTCTTGATGCATTAGCTTGATATATACCTCCTGTGGCTAGGTGGTTCATTGTGTCACATACAGTGTGCCATGTACTGTTGTATAGTCTTACATACTGGTTTATCTTTGTTGCTGTGCAAAACATGGTTTGATAAATAGGGTGTGCCAGGCACTGTTAGGCAGTTTTGGGTTGAGAAATGATATGTGGTATTGAAAGTGTGTATCCTCTGACAGCCAATAGGTTGCTATATATGGCAGTTAATTGATATCTGTACTTTAGAATGTTACGTGTGCCACATGACTTGCTCACACATATTGTTTCATTGTCTTCCAGGGTCATGGCCCACCATCGTAATCCCAGCTATAGCCTGGCAGAGGAGGAAAAGATAACGACAAGCCTGGTGCAGCACTATGCCCTGCTGTTCTCCAGAACCAGCCAGGACCAGCATGAGTGGACTGCACTGTGGCAAGATCTTGTCCATAGGGTAAATGACATAGGCATGCATAACCAGACATATGAGCAGGTACGCCATCACTGCAGTGATTTAATTAGAAATATCCGGCAGCATGCGTCTGATATCCGCATATAACAGCTTGCCACAGGTGGGGGGGTAGCCATCCATTCCCCTGTCACCAGAGTGGAGGAGCTGCTCCTGAGCCAGGTGGCTCCTGGTCAACAACAACAACAACAAGTAACATGTACATCATGGAGGCCAGAGCCACCCAGCAAGTTGACACGGAGCATGCAGGTAACATGGCATAGCTGTACACTACTGTTACCTCTATTGGTAGAGCATACTTATGTGAGATGTGTACTGTGTAGTTAGAAGATGTGGTGCCTAGTGTTGTGCAATACTAATAATTAGGAATATAATCTGTAGACCTGCGACTGGCAACCGTTGTACTACTGTAAGATTGCAAACACACAGTAGCAATGCCTCATTTGTTGCCACTGACAAACTGTCTCATATCCTTCTAGGTCCCTCTGGTGTGACAGCAAGGCAGCAGACCCATGCTGGTGAGTGTGTTCTACATTTAATATTGTTAATTAAACGTGCATGTCATAGGTGAGGTGTAGGCCATGTACACGTAACACACCTACGCGTAATGCATGCTGTGCATGTTTGCTGTGAGACTATGCACATCCCAGTAACATGGGTAGCTGCCTAAAACACATACAGTACACAGAGCATCCCACACAATTGTGGTAACACTGTAGTGGACATTGGATAGGCAGAGTCGATACACATGCACACAGCATACACAACTTTGTCATACGCAGTACACGTTGACATGCTACACATGGCGTATTCATACACCCACTGTAAGGTCACACTACAGTATCGCAAATGTCATCCACACAGCACACATAATATACCTGAGGGGTAGATGCCTCTCATGTGGCTGTGTGACCCTCTTCAACACATAACACATTCATGTTGGGCAATGCCCCCTATTGGACACCTTACAAACCCATGTAACAACTGGCTGTGAAATGATGAATGTAGCCATGGTACTGCAGTACCGGTACAGCATGGAATGTGCTGGTCTGGCACACATTAGTAGCCTTGAGTGACCACATGATTCTGCATGATGATGGCTCATGGTACTACATCCCATCCAGTTAAAGTGACCACAGTACTACACATAGCATTAACTGCTAGGCACCTCCATGTTGTATGTGTGCAAACATATGCACCTATACACAATATGCATAGCAATCATCATTTGTACAAAGTGACACATATATGTCTTGTAATGTATTGAGTGTATAGGTCACATGACACACACTGTGTATGTGTGATGTTTAATGTTGCAGTTGTGTTGTAGCATGCCATGTCATGGCTGGCACTGGCATGTCCACAATATGTCCTACACTTACCATAACCACTGTACAATGACTATGTTGAGCAATGGTATTCCATCAGGTATACATGCACCACTCATCCTGTGTGTATATATAGCATGCATGTGCTAAACCTGTGTCCACAATTATCTGCTAAAGACACAGACTCTCTAATCAGAAATGGATATCTATGTGACACACAGATACACATCCAGCCATGGTATGTATACCTGTGAGTGATGGTGCACAGGACATTGCAGAGCTTTTAATACTTGCACAGCAATGTTGTGTCCATGTACACATTGCGTTCCAGGGTGAGGCCAATCACTGAACAACAACACACATGCATCAAACCCATGTATACTGTTATTAGCAAGGGTAGTCTACACCCACACTGCATGCTGTTGAGAAACACACATCCTGCATGCTGACACGTGTGATATAACTGTTTGCCTTGTGATACTGTACCCCACCATCACCCGCTATTGAGTATGTTCTGGCTTGCTGGTGGTGCATGTGTGTGTGTCTGTTTTAGTGAGGAGTGAAATTGTGTGCATGTGTGCATGTGTGCATGCGTTCATGTGTGCATGTGTTCATGTGTGCATGTGTTCATGTGTTCATGTGTGCATATGTGCATGTGTGCATGTGTTCATGTGTGCATGTGTACATGTGTGCCGACATCAAGTACAGGTCGTAAAGTGTGTTTCCTGTCTTCCTCTCACAGGTGCTGACTTTGGGCTGGTTCACTCCAGCAGAGAAACTGATGTCACTGAGCAAAATAGTGATAATGATGATAGGTGTGTTGATGCACAGGCATGTTTTCCAGGGTCTGTAGTTGGGCCACCAATCGACAGTACACAAGTGTCCACCCCATCCATGCACACAGTCATACCGCCAATACATCAATCACCAATGCCCTTAGCTGAGGGACAGTGTACAGTCAGCATTGGCCAGGACAGTGTGGTATCCATGGCACATGCATCCCGACACAGCAGCCATACCCAGATGTCTGGAAGGGTACCACATAGGCAGATTTCCAGGGGTTCTCGTCAGAGCAATGTTGCTCATCATGCCACTGGCAGACGTGCCACAGGTCTTATAACCTCATGCATGTTCCAGGCTGTCATGGAGGCACAGGCATGTATGGAACGCTACACCAGACAGGGACTAAGGGCCCAGAGGGCACATAACACTGCTGTAATTGACAGTATCCGTGACCCAGCTAGTGCTATCTGTAATTACACAGAGGTCACCGATAGATGTTGGGGAGAGACATTAGATGTCCTCCACAATGTCATGTCCGTGTGTCAGGACAGTGAGGGATGGTTGAGTCATCAATGTGGACGTATGCCAGCAACATCAGCAGCTGGCAGTCGCCGCGGATGTCCCTCAAGTCACAGCCACTCCCATAGTGCCAGTACCAGCCCCAGCAATGTTGGGGGTGGGCTGTCCATAGAACATCCTAGAAGACCACATGCACGTGGCTCTGGACAGTCCCAGTAGGGACCTGGGTCCAGTGTACATCCATCTACCTCTGGGGATAGTACCCAGTCTAGTTTAGTACCTGATAGTGTCAGTAGCACCCCTGCCAGGCACAGGTACCGTATCTATGGCCAGAGATGGTGATCTGTAAGGCCTGGCAGGTACAGTCTGTGGCTGTCCCACAAATACCCGTATATGGCAGCCATATGGTAGAACTGTGTGCATGCAGACACACACACACATAAACCAGACACCTAGGGCTAACACATACCTGGACACATTACATCAACATTGGCCCATAGCAGTACTCTTGCCCCTCACACACAGACACACACACACACACACACACGCACACACACAACCATACATGTCGATTGGATGGCTCACTGAAGGCCTCTGGCAAACCAACAACACACCCTCTGCATATGATGAAACCTTTGCCACCTCCTGTCATCTGTAATATTGATGCAGGAACAGGCTACCATGGTGCTGATGCACAGGGTAACTTTATAGCAGTATAGCAATGTTAGCATGTTGTCAGCAGTAGAGTATAATGATATGCTTGAATGTGTAGCTGAGCAGGCATGATGCATTAAAGCTATGATTGTCAATGTGGTATTGTTTACACCAGGGTTAGTTCCAATAGTGTATTTTCCACCCACGTGCCACTTGGCTGATGTGTGTAGTATTGGCAGCATGTGTTAGAGAGTGGACAGTATGTGTGGGATGTGTGTAGCACAGATTTGCAGGTGTACATTTGTGAACATGGTGGAGGTGCACTGTCTGCATGTATGTGCATAGTGGACACATGGGCAGGGTGACATGCCCTGTATTACACAGTAACACTCCATACTTTCTATTGGTGGCCAGTATGCATTGTACTATATACATTTTGGAACCTGACTACACATGTGTTTATGACATGGTTTGACACTGTGCTGTGGGTGATACTGTTACTGCCTGTCATTGTTTTGCATTCTGGTAGTATACATAACTTCAACAGCCTAACCATAACCAATCGTTAGATGATGTCTTGAAAACTGACACACAGATGTAGGACACACAGAAACATTTGGATCCTTCTGGTACTATACTATGCCAGTAACCAGTGGTATTCACCTGCACCCATTACTGAGACCACTGCTGTTTGGCATATAGCTCTCTTAGGTACAAGCAATCACAGTAGGGATATGTCCATCCACGTCTGGTAATGCATACTGTGGCCTATAATGCATTCTACAGATGGCACACACATCCTCCACAAGGGTATCATACAGACAGATACCTGTTGTCAAACCCATGCTGTAAAGCTATAAGCCAAACTAAGCATAGTCATCCACCGTTACGGAACACAGTATCCTCACAGTACCACATAGGTAGTAGCCACCAACATGGTGAACAGGTACAGATGTGTACATGCAACCAAGTGTTACGTCATATCTCCTTTGATAATCACATTTCCAAAGGTATTTTGAAATCCCTCAGTGGATCACATAAGCAGTAAGGGGTCTGCATGCATATCCACAATGGTTGTTGTACACCTATAATGAATAGCCATCACTGACAGACTTTGCTGCATTTTAACAGGTCTGACATATACCTTGGCCATAAACCCTCACTCACACAATTCAATAGAAACCATAATGAGTGTGTGTGACACGGATGACCTAGACCAGGGATCACTGCAGTCAGTGGCTGGCCTTGTCACAAGCATACAGATGTGACCTAAGGTCTGGGAAGCAGCAGCACAGTCTGGCAAATATGACAGCTGTGTTCTTGGAGAAAGCAGGGTTCCCACACATGCAATAATTGAGGTAACATGTACGTATATGTATTTGCCACACAACTACCTCACATGTGCAATGCATACTGATATGTCATACAGTAGTAAAAGCAAAACCCACAATGCATTGACCAACAGTATCACACACACACACTCAGCAAGTGCAGGATTCAAACCCTACCTAATTACTTCATGATACTAGAGGAATACACATTAACACAACACACTATACATATTACTGGGCGTTTTCTTTTCCACAGGTATATTTGTAGAGTGGTGACATCATCAGACTTGACAAAGATTAGTATACCACTTTTAAGGTGTTTTACTGCTCTCCAAAACGGTTGCTCCTCCGCAGGGAGACACACACACACTTGTCAAGTGCAGCATTCAAACCCCTACTTTACTATTTTATGATATTTTAGGAGTACGCATGATTTTCTGACCACTTTGTGAATGTGTTTCTGAAAGTAGAGATGACTATCCACATTTGTCTATAGATCCCTTATTATTACATCCATATTTAGCCTGTGTGAGCATGCCCAGTATGACCTTTCAGTATGTTGCTGCCTGACATTTGCTTCGTTTCTTTAAGTGTATGAGTATGCCCAGTATGACCTTTCAGTATGTTGTTGCCAGACATTTGC
Source organism: Protopterus annectens (assembly GCF_019279795.1). Taxonomy (NCBI): domain Eukaryota; kingdom Metazoa; phylum Chordata; order Ceratodontiformes; family Protopteridae; genus Protopterus; species Protopterus annectens. The sequence continues at coordinate 112,773,507 of NC_056741.1, read as the reverse complement.
TTTGTTTCTTTAAGTGTGTGAGCATGCCCAGTATGACCTTTCAGTGTGATGCTGAATGAAATCCACTACATTTGTTGGAGTGTGTGAGCACGCCTGGTATAGACATTTATACTATATGTGTATGGAAAATCAAGTTGTATTTTTACAGCAGGGCTCACCTTTGTGTCATAGATCAACAGGGATCATGCTGTGCCTGCAGGGCTTCCATGAGATACTTTGCATAGACTTATCAACATTTCTACATACAGGGGGGCAGCTATTCTTTGTACATTTCTACCCGGGGCACACCTGATTGTTACTGTGGGTGTACACAGGATGAGGGTTTCACCTGACACTTATAACCATTTGCTATGCCTGCACTGCTATGTACGATACACCATTTCAGTCTGTACTGTTGCCTATCATACTGGCTTGAGGCAGACTACTGTGCTACAGATCCTAGCGTCCAATGTCACGTATATTAGATTGCGACTTCATAGCCTACACAACCCACATCACACCACCTGGCCTTATGTTCTCTGTCTGCATAGGCCTGTGGGGGAGGTTACCCATATGCCTCTTTAGGGGCATGATACGGCATTTCTTTGTGTTTGCATTAGTGTACAATTGTCCCGCTGTGTCTGCACCACTGAAGTGCTATCATGGGTTAGTGGTTCAGTATTATGACTATAGTGCACAGTATTCTGGGTTCAAGCCATATCACTGCTTTTTATTTTCATTCTGGGCAAACCAGACTGCTTAAGGAAAAGTAAAACAAATATGAGCATGTTTACCTGACTTTGCTCAATTTTGCCCGACCTTGCCCAACATTGCTCAACATTGCCCATTGCTGTGCTAGTTAGCATGGGCAATTTTGTTTACATATACTAAATATTGGTAAATGCTGATTAGGACTGCTTTATATTCCTTAAAACATGGCAATCATGCCTCAGTTGGTGCTGCAGGGCTGCCTATGTTGGATGCACATACTACACTCCCTATACATGTTTGGAAACAGGTAGTGTCAAGTTAGGCATCCCTTTTATTTTATGTGCGAGTCAGAGAGAGGTATAATTTCCAGGGTTCCTACTGAGCCAGTGTATTTGCTATGCGTTGCCTCTTTGCCAAGGCCAAGGCATACTGGGCATGCCTCCTTCTGCCTACTGGGGCAGGCTCAGGTTGTTCCTCCTCTGAGTCACGCTATGCCTGTGCAGGTCTTGGCAATGGTGGGGGGCTGTATGGCCCTGTCCCATGCTATTCCTGCTGCAGCTGTTTTCGCAGGATCATATTGTGTAGCAAGGCACAAACCATGACAATTTGGGTACATGTACTTGGTGAGTACTGCAAGGCTCCGCCAGATGTATCCAGGCACCAGAACCGTGACTTGAGCATCCCAAACACATGCTCGATTACATTTCGTGTTTGTGTGTGTGCCTCATTATGGAGTTCTTGTTCAGGTTTGTGTGTGCATTTCTGATGGGTGTCATCAGCCATGGCACCAGTGCGTATCCAGCATCCCCCACTAGGTGACCGTCAGGGATGTCCCCATTGGCAAATGTCTAGTACAGCTGCGTCAGATGCCAGATATGGGAATCGTGGTAGCTTCCAGGGCAGCCAGGGCACATATTCAGTATTATGCCCTGGGCATCGCACACGACCTGGCAGTTGATAGAGTGGAAGCCCTTGCGGTTGATGTAGGCCCTAGCCCGCTCACTGGCTGGTGCTTTTATGTGTATGTGCATGCGGTCAATTGCACCCACTACCTCAGGGTATTCCGCTATTTGCTGGAAGAGACGCATATTGCTGGCCAATACCTCATGGGAATTGGGGAAATATACATGATCACCGACATGTTTTGACATGGCATTCAGGAACTGGTACAGTACCCTGGATGCTGATGCCTGTGAAATCCCCATCATATCACCAGTTGGTCTCTGGAAGGTACCTGTTGCTAGTATTCTTAGGCCAACATATACCTTGGTTTCCACTGGGATGGGTTTCCCTATGTTGGTTCTGTGTGTGAGGCGTGGCCTGCACAGCTCAACAATTTGCTGCAGGAGCTCTCTGTCCACTCTATAGCGCTCCACTATCTCCAGCTCATGTAGCCCCTGGTAGGTTACCATGGGTCTGTACACTCTTCTCCGTCTCCTCACTATGGGTTGCTCAGCAGCTTTCGCAATGGCACCACCCTCAGCATCTTGCACATGTTGCCTTATAATAGCAATGGCAGCCCCTAACATTTTTGTCTCAGTTAAGCTTTTTATGTTTTCACTTTTCTTTGTAGACTGCAGTGTTGCAGTGTTTCTGAGAAAATCATGGGGGAATGTTTTTTGCAGAGTTTTAAGTGCTGGGCTGGGCTTATGTACTGCCTGTGTAATTGGCTGATTTTGATTGATTTCACCTGGCAGCTCTGCTAGTTCTCCTTGGTTAACTTCCTACTGCTACTTTTCCTTCCTTTTCCCTTTCTATTTCCACAGGGGCAGTGTTGTGCAAATAAGTGCAAACATGCACACACAAGCTTACACAGGCTTAGGCAGGTGCACATCCACACACACAGGCTTAGACAGCCTTACACAGGTGCACACGTGCACACAGGCTTAGACGGGTTTACAGGCATGCACACGCATGCACACAGTGTAAGCAGCTTTGCAAGAAACTTTAGTGATAGCCATGGTGTACACCTTCGGTTTTTGGGTTTCAGTTTAGACAACTGTAGACACGCCTCTTCCAGTCCTGAGTAACTCGCAGCAAACACATGCACTCTGCTCCAATAAGCTTACAGTCCTTGATACATACCCCCTCATGACGTCACCTATCTTTTACTCTGTTACTCCCCTAATCTTACTCTTACACTCTAGGGACATGGTTCACATGGCAGAGAAAATTGGGATTCACTATCCTTATACTCATTTGCATAGGATTGCCTACTAATGCTTGGTTACATCTCTCAGACTGAGCTTCCTCCATTAGCAACCACTACTCAGTAGCCATGTTGTCTTCAGCCTGCAATTCACCTGCATGTGCATGACAGATGAATATTTTGAATAAAATGCCTATTTTTGGCTTTTATTTATTTTTTTCTGGTTTTTAGAGTGCCGCACATTTGCGCGGTGCGGCGCTACGCTACGCTTAAACATCAGAGATTGGGGAAAAAAATGATTTTTTATTATTTTGCCATGGATAAAAATGTCAATGGCCTTATATTTGGCCATTGGCATGCTTGCTGAAATGGATGCATCCTTTATTTGGAGTTATCATAGCTCCATTTTGCTATTTGCAGAACGGTACTCAGTTACCAACCGAGTACATTTCTGCAAATGACACTAATCTTACTCGGACAGGTTAGTGTTTCCTGGATCGCAAATTTACCTCATTTGCATAGCTTTCAGCAGCAAATGAGGTAATTTGCATAACCTAACACTGTCCGTGCAAGAGTAGTTTTAAGAGCTCTCATGCATGCCCCTGCTGGCTGTTCCTGGATCGCTCGGCAGAAATATTGGCTGTCTGGAGTCTAACTCTACTCAGACTCCGTGCAAGCCTTCGTGAATCCAGCCCAGTGTGTTTCCAAAACCATTCTGATCTACTTATTTATTTGTCTTTGTTGACCAGGAAAGTCTGACTGGGCAGAGCCCATTTTTAGTAGAGGCCTGAGAAGAACAGCTCCATCATAGTATACTTCTATTAAAAGATTAACTTAAGACAGTTGTAGAAGAAGAAAAAAGGTTAATTTTTCAAACAAACAAAAAAAAGCATAGGTACAAGACGGGTATATAGAGTAAAGTATTTATATCAAAATGCATAAGTTTGTACATTCTAGCAGCTCTACATTCTTGCAGGAAGTTAATGGATTTATATTGTAGAAAGGGAAACATTGAGGTAAAGAAGGTTAATGTTCTTACATTTCAGTAAAGAAAATTTTAAGAGTTCAAAAGATAATTATGAATATAGCTGAGAAGTAAGTTATAAAACTGTATGCAGGGAGATATTAGTATTGTATAGGACAGTGGTAATAGCATTTTAGTGAGAGAGAGCTTGGGATAGGATTCATTCTATCTAGGGTACCTGTTCCTAACTGGTATATAATGAAGGTTTATACCTTAGGTATACAGGGAATGCATGACAGGAGTGGAGAGGTGGACGGTGGGCAGTTAGAGAAAGAAAAAGATGAGGAGTAGTGTTAAAGAGGGGTGTGAAGAAGTATTATTTATTCAAGTGCAGGAGGAAAATTGCTAGGGGTGAATTGATTGAAGTGGTAGGATGTACACTGTGGGACAGACAAAGAAGTGAAGACATTAAGGACAGATTCTAAAGTAGCTCCAGCTTCAGAAAAGGTCAAATATAACAGATTAAAGTGCTTTGGGAACATGTGCAGAAAAGCAGAAGACAATCTGGTGAAGAAGATTTGGGACAGACAGGAAGAAGACAAGAGGTAATGAAGGCATCCAGCAAAGAGGTGGATGGATTGTGTGAGAGAAGACCTGTGACAGTCAGGCTTTAGTTTCAAAGAAGGTAGGAGAGTGGAATTGAATAGACAAGAGATAGTGACAGCTGACCCCATATAGAAAAAAATGGGAAAAAGGAGGTTGGTGATGATTATAAACTGATTCAAGTACAGGATGAAAAAATTAGGTACAGGTGATTTTTGGAAGTTTGCGCTTTGACTTGAGGTCTCAACCTGGTGATGAACATGAGCATCACCAGACTTGGGTAAGTTATTGTTTGAGAAGGATTTTAGAGCTTAGAAATGTGTTAGTAATTTTTGCCTGAGTAATCATGGTGTTCCAGAGTTTGGAAATGTAAAAGGAATAATGAGAACTTCATGAATTGTTTGCCATACTACTGCTTAGCAGAAATGTATCACCAGAACAAAGATCTCTTGTGAGGGTGTAGGGCAATTGTATATTTTTTAGCACAGGGAATTTTTCAGTTTGTATGACATAACTAGCTGAGAGTATGTTACATAGCTGTTAAGCCTAGCTTTAATAAGCTGTTTAGTCTAGCCAGTTTAACTGTTTTAAGGCTTGGCAGTGGTCAGTTTGGTGTGCACTAATGGTAGCACATTTAGCTATTTTGTTGTAACAGGAGAATAGCTTGGTTTTTGGTGTAACTGTAACATTCCCCCATGTTTACGAGAACCAGGTCAAGGATCGTTGTGTTCCAAGTGGACAAATGGAGTTGCAGGTCCAGTGTATTCATGGTGATAAACCCCAGTAATCTTTGAGCCTACATGTTTGGGGATGAGTATGTTTCCCAGTTTATAGAAGGGTAGTTAAAGTCACCCATGAGTATTGTATTGGGTAGAATGCATGGTGATCCTAGTTTATTTAAGTAAGTGGTGTAGGTTTCTTGGGTCATAGAAGGGGTCCTATATCTCACAAGGATATGATATAGAACTTTATTTATTGTAAGTTTTACACGGAGAATCTCTGTGGCATCCTACTGTTTTTCTGACATTGAGGTGTGATTGTTTTTGATTTAACTCATTAACACCTATGTGATGTGGAATGTCACACCTCTACCAGCCTACATGTAACTTGCATTCCTGAGCATTTTTTGAGAAATAAAATTATAAAGTATAAGATAGATGAATGCAAATATGCTGTGAACAGTAAATACTACTTATTGCAAAAATAGTAATGTTAACAGTAAGAAGTAATCTTTACAGTGATACTAGTCAGTGCATTCATAGTCTTTCCATAAATATTATAATAAAGCAATAACCGACGATGTGGTGTGGTATATTGAAGATTTGCCCACGGTCGGTATGGTTTAATCATGAGGGCGAAGCCCGAGTGATTAAACAAAGGCAACTGTGGGTAAATCTTCAATATACCACAACCACAGAGTCGGTTATTGCTATTATACAATAACATTATTTAAGAAAAAAATACTTACTTTTCTTAAATAATGTCTTTGTATAACAGCAGATTACTGTTCTTCCGCCGATTGTGGTATACTGCTTCTTCATTTTGATTTATTGCACATGCATATGGGACTTGCATTCCCACGCATACCCAGAACAACAATGCTTCGAAACGGAAGCAATGGAGAAAAGAAAGTCTCCATTGCTCCATTTTCTTTTCTTTTTTTTTTTTTTTTAATTGTAAAAAAAAAGGTTTTGGGGCACTTTATACCAATGGAAAAAAGACCGGGCGACCGGACCTTTTTCCGTTGTTATATTGTGGGATTTACAATGGGCATGTTGGTTGGACTGAGACAATCAGTGTGCATGTTTTCAAATAGTAATGGGAAGTCATTGTATAATATATTATAATGCACATGAATCCAAAATTGTATTTTTGGTAAACTTTAACAAACCAGTTCTCATACCTTGGAAACTGTACAACCCGGGCATATATTGTTAGAACATTTTTGTTAAGCAGACATAAGCTTTCACATGACAACAACAAATTCTTGTATGAGTGCATGTTTATTGAGATATTTACAAAAATATGAAAACATATATTTAATTGTATAATTAGAAATATAAGTAACTCTTAATATCACTCAAGATGTGCAATCACTGTTTTCTTCAACAACATCTAAGGTATCACCTGATGGCATCCAACAGTTTGTAAGTCACATTTCTTGAAGTATTATATGCATATTGAAATACACCTCTGGATTCATGAAGCTTTTGCCAGGTGCAGGCGTAGTGTCGGCGGTCCAACACCAAATATGGCCGCCAAGCGATCCAGGTGCAAGCTGTTCCCATGTGCACTACCTGTGTACGCTACGCCCGCACAGCTCCCTGGCCCTGTATGCTAATTACCCCATCTGCAGCAGTGTAGCATGCAAATGAAGTTATGTAGCAATCCAGGAAGTGGTGCAGGCATAGTGTAAGCATGCAGAAATGTAAACTGTAAAAAAACGGTTTGCATTTTTGCAAATATAAAATCGGAGCCATGACAGTCGACCAAACATATGTATTATATTGTTAATATATGCCAATGGCTAAATATATAGCCATTGGCATAAAAAAATGTACAAAATATAAAATTAACATTTAATATTTATAAAAAGGGTTACTGCTCAGAGTCAAACCATGCAACACACAGTCCAAGTGAAACTCAACCACTAGTCAGGTCTAATTCAGACCTTGCATTGAATAAAAGCTTCAAAACAGTAGTCAGAACCAAAAACTAACATAAAAATGACTATTCAGACCTTTAGGCAATCTTCAAGGAGAAAAGTAATTCCAAGTAATTCCAAGTCAGGGAATAAAGTTGATAAAACCTTTACTTGAACAAGATACGGTAAGCGCTTTCGCTACACAGCTTTTTCAAACCTTAACAAAACCAGTATCAAACATGCCTATTTTATAGGTCTTTCTAAATACCCTAATAAAACAATTAACTAGCTAATTAACCAGATAAAGTAATACACATACATATTGCATAAAATAGTGAAACGACTTTAAGTTAATAATAAATAATGAATAATAATTAAAAAATATATATATATATATATATATATATATATATATATATATATATATGTGTATATATATATATATATATATATATATATATATATATATATATATATATAAAATAAAACTTTAATACATCCTACACCTTTATTTAAGTTGGATAAATGTTCAGTCTACTCATTAGTATATTCAAGTCATACCTCGAGGACTACGAGTCTTAAAAATGCCAACTACAGGCAATACCTATCCGGAACTCTTATGCCACTGGCAACAACTAAATATAGAGATGAGCATCAGCTATATGAAGTAACTTAATGAATTCTTTATGCCTGAGGAATGTCAGTTGCAAGAAGCCATTAAGAAAAAACAGTTTGACTTGTATAATAACTTTAGTGACTGTGTTATTGAACCGCTATTTGATCGTTTAGCTGACAGTATCAGCCTGTATGAAAAAAGACTGTTGGAGCAAAAAAAAAGCATCCAGAGATACTTATGACTTTTCGCACGGCCAAGTCTTCACTTGGCCTAGGAACAACAGAAATTACTCTAATAGACAGACTAATGTTAATAATAGACAAAGTAGTAAATCTGTACCTAATAATGCTTATTGTGGAACAAGTAGTAATGTTTTGAATGATCCTTCTAAAGTCTTGGTTTTGAATGATAATGCATGTAGTAGTTCTGGTATTATCCGAAACAGCTTAGTAGAAGGTAATGAGTCATTGCCATCTGTTACTAGCTTGATCTCTGAACAACCAGCTACTGATTGTATAATAGAAAATGTTGGGCTGCCTAGTACAAATAATAGTTCAAATTCACATGTTATTAATCATGAATTATCTGAACAAGAAGGTCCAGTGGTATGCAGTAAAATATTTTTGACTTCTAAACATCACAAAACCCCAGAGGTACTTAGCCCTTTCCCTATAGCCGATATGCATTATTGGGGGAGGTTTCGCTCTATGAGCAGGGGAAGGCAGAAAAGGAAGGCCCTAGTGGGAGAAATGAAGGAACCCACGTTGAAGAAAATGTGGGAAAGAATGACCTAGTATAAA
>NC_056741.1:112717484-112749984 GCF_019279795.1 Protopterus annectens | reverse complement strand
ATCTTAATATTTTAGTTAGGAGGTAGGGTGTTAAGCAGGTTCAGAGACAATGACAATCATCATGTATGGCTATTAAAATATTTATAACAGAATATAAAGGTGGGTAGGTGAGCAGTGACACAAAACTATGTATATGGCTGCCAGATGCTAGTAAAATTATTCAGGTATTGGTGAAGGCTAGTTGTGGGGCACAGGATTCTTAGTGAAGAGAAATGGTTTGACAATATGCCAAGCTGAAGACAGTCATGCTGGAAATAGCTAAACTCTGTATATAACAAAGGACTACCAAAACAGGTTCCTCTGGCTTCTCATGGCAGCTGCATAAATTGTACAAACTGGGAATGGAATGCATATGAACCATTTAATTCCATACTTGCCCATAGCTAGTTAATGGTCTTTATTCCATAACTGCACAACTTAGAGGACTGTGCTACAAGGAATCACTTACTTGTCCCTGTGCATTAAAGATGTTAGTAACTTGTCTGGCAATAGCATCAGTCACATTTAATGTGTGTGGTAGCATGTCTCACTCCACACTGGGAAACTGTGTGTTTATACTATGTCAGGATCAACTTATTAGTTCTGCAGTTAACATAGACTGGGGTCTTTTTAAGCCTAGCCATTATCCAAAATCTCTGACAAGTTATGGTACCTTTAGTAGTTAAAGCAGGCACATGGAAGATAAACATTGTACAAGCAGGGGCCTGTGAGATTAACCATTTATAGGCTGTATGTTTTCTTTAGAGACATTGGTGCCAAACCATGGGTGAATTTCTTGTTCAACATCCTGTTGTCCAAGATGCACTTGAATTTGGTTAGGGAGGTATTCTCTTTCACATGGACTGGAAGCCTATTCCAGAGAAGGGGTAGTCTTGGAGATATATACCTGTCTCCCCAGCAGGTCCAATTTTTTTATCAGACGCAAGGTTTAAGTCATTAGAATGGGTAATTCTGGTGCTGTTTGTTTTGTGAATATGCAGTAGGTCCATCAGAGTGAGGTCTAAAGATGCCTTATATGCCAGTCATAGATTTCCCCTCAACAGCCTGTAGGAGACAGACTACAGGGATAGGACTTTGAGGTGGTCTGCATAGGACCTCTTATTTACACCCTGTATTCTTTTAATGAGGAACCTCTGTTGATGTTCCAATTGTTGGATGTGCCTGGTTAGGTACATACCAAAGAGGGCATTGTACTCAATAATAGGTTTGATGCGTGCCAAATACAGTGGGCCAATGAATTCCTTGCACCTAGATGCCATACCTTTGAGCAACGTAGAATTATTTCCCCACTACCATAGACACCCGATGGTCAAAGCCTAGGTTATTTTCTATGTGTGTCTCCAAGTCTCGGAATATTGGGTCAACTCCTAGGGTTGTGTTGTCAATATGGTAGTTATCATGGGTGCCCAACTTCCCAAAGGATACTATAACATATTTCTTGACATTTAGTTTCAGTCCATGACTCTGAAACCATTTATCTGTCTGTAGTAGCCCTTCTTGAAGAACATTACTGTCTTTAGGGGATTCTATGACTATTCCTAATTTTCAATCATCTGCAAATCTGGTCAACCAGAGGCATTTGAAATTGGCCTTGCCTTCAGAGAAGTAGATACTCTTGGCTTTCAGCCTTATCAACATGTTATATATCAGAACTGTGTAGCATAATAAAATAGGCAAGACTAACCTCCATGAATAGCATGCAAACTAAATTATGAGTAGTATTTGATTGTTGGGTCCTTGTAAATGTTCATGCTTAAACATCAACAGTTTCTAAAGCATATTTCATAAATAGACATTTGTCAGAAAAGGATTTCAAGTCTGTTCTGTTTATAACACTGTGCTCCAATGTACTCCTCGGCCTCCAGCAAACAAGCAGAATTGAGCCAATGTTTTCAGATGGCAACTGTGAAGACCCGATGTGGCTTGTCATTCCTTCCCAGCAGACCAGCAAAGCTTAGAAATATTGCTGATCTGAGTGCTTCATTAGAATATAAATGTTTTGAAATTATTACAGCTGATTTATTTGGGCAGGTAGCATTAAATGACTTCATCCTGGGGAATAAAATAAGTTTTTAGATACATGCATATACTTTCTGACATGCCATTCCAATCTCTAAAGAGAACCAGCAAGTCAACTGATGGTAAAGAATTACATAGTACAAAGAGTGTTAACAGACTATGCAAGACTTTAATGAACTTGCAGACTATTCCAATAACTGTGCCTACTAAAATGTAACTGATCAGTTTAAATAACTGCACAAGACATGATGCATCTTTACTGCTTTTCAAATTGCACTAACAGTTGTATGTAAAAAAAATGCAATTGCTGTCAAAATGGGAAAAGTTAAACAAATTCATTCAAATGGACAGTCGAGGAATAACAGATTTATATTAATTCTGATATAAAGGTACATTTGTTTTACATTGTGCTTCACTAATTAGCTTCAACAATACTGGGAAGTCAGATGGATAATGCATACTAAATACACATTGATGAGTGACATATAAATGCATTGTCAGAATAATGTATACATTGCTAAAATTAAAGAACTGCAGCTTTGTTTTCCCTTTTCTTTATTTTATCAAACTGCATAAAATACATGGGTCTCTTGAAACTATAATTGTTCTGGGATTAACACTCATAAGCATGGTCACAAAGTAAAAACGAGCAGTAGTTGGCCTTAAAATATTGGTAAAATGTGTTCTTAAAGTGGGCAAGTCACCTTCCATGCCACTGCAGCTTATGAGGCTGTAGCATCCCAGGAAAAAGATAAATCCCTGGGATACCAAAGTCTTGATTTTCTGGTTAAACCTGACTCCTACACACTTGTGATTTCATATAAGATTGCTAATCAATTATATTTAAAACAAAAAGAAAAAAAAAACTTGGCATCCCAAACTATACAGGCAGTATAATAGCACAGCTACAGCTATACATATTGAAAATTGCATCTATAACGTTTCCATGTTAAAACTATAGTCCAACTATCATCTAATTAAGGTGGGGAGGTTACTTGTAATGAACTGTAAATCTAACAAGACCAATGAGTGATTTACAAATCTTAATTTTTAAGTTATCCCATGGGTGCAAGCATGCAGTCTAGGAATTAGTATTACTTATGAAATGATGACTGGATGACATCTTTATTGCATGTGAATGAGATTTAAACTATAACTGAAATTTTATTTGAAACAAACACTTATACAACATGAAATTCTGATGAAATTTTATAATATAAACAATGTATTTGCTGTACAGCTTGTGAATGAGGATATTACGTGAGAAGAAGGTAAATGATAATTTATGTTGCCCGTCCTTTTAAGGGATTATTGATAGCAATGCCTTTCATTGCTTCTCCAGGGGTCACCAGAGTGGATCACTTGTAGATGAGAATAGCACAGGAGAACAAGACAAATTATAATGCGTACTTCTCATTTGTACATATTTTCCAAGAATTTCCAGATGTTTGCCTCATATTCTTGGTCCATTCTTCATAACATTGTGGTTTTCTGGTAAATTGGTGGCAAATCATTAAAGATTGAAGTTAGAAAATAATGACAGACATTTAAGCTTCAGACTTCATACCCTTCAGAAAATTCATGCTAATGCAAAACTTGTTATTCTATCAACTTTCTAAGTTTGTAGGAGAAATATTTAAAACTTGCCTCTATTTTTGGGCCTCTGTCCCACTTTCATTTATGGCTTTGTCCACATTTCGTGCTCTAAGAGGTTGAGAGGTATGATGTTGCCCTACCTTTTAAGGGACTAATGATAGCAATATCTTTTGGTTTCTCCTGTTAGGGGTCACTACAGTGGATCACCGGTCTGCATATTTGATTAGCAGTGGAATCAACAGCCAACCTTTCAACCTTTTAAGGGACTATCTATAGTGTCAAATATTCAGCGACAGTAAGTGTTCAGTGTGTATGCATATGTGAATGGATCTTTGGTCAAATGAATGTTTGAGTGTTTGCTGCTGTATCAAAAAGAGGAAGCAGGATTGCAGAAATTAAGTGTAGGTTTTGGGTCTAAAATAGGAAGTAACTATGTATGTGTTTCATGCTTCTTACAGTTCTAAAAATGTAAAAATGCACGTTGATACAAAACCTTTAATTCTAGTAAGTTTTTAAGTGAATTCGAGTAACATTTAAAAATTGTCCTTGATTTTGAGCCTTTGTCTTCCCATTGTGTCTGACTTTATCCAGAATATTTGAGCAAAGAATTTAAGATGTATGGCATGTGAGAGTATTATTGGTTAGGTTAGGGTATAGATTTAGTGTAGCATGTATTTCTGTGTGTTGGAGTATTGAGTCGTGGTAGTGTTACGAGACAGGTTTCTGCAGGATAAGGCTATAGACAGAATCATGGCTAAGGTTAGAATACATTAGCAAAGTGGTGTAGAGCAGCAGTCCTACAACCTCATGACACATAGGGAAAATGTCTTGACTACATCCCAAATGACCTTTGTTCAGCTGGCAGCACAGGAGCTAGATTGACTGGCCTGATGAAGATGGGAAAGTGCTGTCTCACCCACATGTATGTGTATGTGTGTGTGTGTGTGTGTGTGTGTGTGTGTGTGTGTGTGTGTGTGTGTGTGTGTGTGTGGAGGGGTGCACTGTCTGGCTCACTGCAATTACAAAATGAAAATACTTGTGAGCCACTTGGTCAGGAAGTTGCACATACATATAAGCATGCATGCACCTCCTGAAGGCAGCTATAGCGGAGCTCATAAGGCTACCAATGGGAAGGGCTAAGACATACCAAACACTCTATGGTAACCACATGATGCTGTACAAGAGTCATTGATCTCCTCAACAGTCCTAGAAATGAATAGGCTAGAACCCAAGGGAAGTTAAGCAGGGTCCAGTAAACCCCCTGAATGAGGATAAGAGCTGGTGACAACTGATGGTTACCTGTAGGAGCAAAAAACAGAGACAAATTCAAATGTAAAGCATCCCTTTGCACGTGCAATAGACCAGATTTTACAAATCTGAAATAGCTTTCCAGTATCTGGTCTTTTGATGGATATCTGGTGTTTTATGATATACTGTATGCTAATGTTTAGTTTTATCGGTTCTCAACAGTCTTGCATGAAGACACAGTAGAGGCAAGATGTGGTGCAGATAGACATAAGACATGTTTCTATCTGTATCAGTATTGTTAGTGCAAAAGTTTTAGGGTGGACAGAGCTGTGGTGCTTGGAACCACTCAACTGCCCGCCAGTGAATTGCCTCCAGTCTAAAGATCTAACATCCTAAATCTGATGGCCACCTGGAATATTTTGTCACGAGTGACATCAGTGGTACCATACAAATGAAAGTATAAAAAAAGGTACAGAAATATGAATCACTAAACAATTCATTCAATGCAGCATGGGCATCATTAAACAATTCATTCAATGCAGCATGGCCATCATTAAACAATTCATTCAATGCAGCATGGCCATCATTAAACAATTCATTCAATGCAGCATGGGCATCATTAAACAATTCATTCAATGCAGCATGGGCATCATTAAACAATTCATTCAATGCAGCATGGGCATCATTAAACAATTCATTCAATGCAGCATGGGCATCATTAAACAATTCATTCAATGCAGCATGGGCATCATTAAACAATTCATTCAATGCAGCATGGCCATCATTAAACAATTCATTCAATGCAGCATGGGCATCATTAAACAATTCATTCAATGCAGCATGGGCATCATTAAACAATTCATTCAATGCAGCATGGGCATCATTAAACAATTCATTCAATGCAGCATGGGCATCATTAAACAATTCATTCAATGCAGCATGGCCATCATTAAACAATTCATTCAATGCAGCATGGCCATCATTAAACAATTCATTCAATGCAGCATGGCCATCATTAAACAATTCATTCAATGCAGCATGGGCATCATTAAACAATTCATTCAATGCAGCATGGCCATCATTAAACAATTCATTCAATGCAGCATGGCCATCATTAAACAATTCATTCAATGCAGCATGGGCATCATTAAACAATTCATTCAATGCAGCATGGCCATCATTAAACAATTCATTCAATGCAGCATGGGCATCATTAAACAATTCATTCAATGCAGCATGGGCATCATTAAACAATTCATTCAATGCAGCATGGCCATCATTAAACAATTCATTCAATGCAGCATGGCCATCATTAAACAATTCATTCAATGCAGCATGGGCATCATTAAACAATTCATTCAATGCAGCATGGGCATCATTAAACAATTCATTCAATGCAGCATGGGCATCATTAAACAATTCATTCAATGCAGCATGGCCATCATTAAACAATTCATTCAATGCAGCATGGGCATCATTAAACAATTCATTCAATGCAGCATGGCCATCATTAAACAATTCATTCAATGCAGCATGGGCATCATTAAACAATTCATTCAATGCAGCATGGCCATCATTAAACAATTCATTCAATGCAGCATGGGCATCATTAAACAATTCATTCAATGCAGCATGGCCATCATTAAACAATTCATTCAATGCAGCATGGCCATCATTAAACAATTCATTCAATGCAGCATGGGCATCATTAAACAATTCATTCAATGCAGCATGGGCATCATTAAACAATTCATTCAATGCAGCATGGGCATCATTAAACAATTCATTCAATGCAGCATGGCCATCATTAAACAATTCATTCAATGCAGCATGGCCATCATTAAACAATTCATTCAATGCAGCATGGGCATCATTAAACAATTCATTCAATGCAGCATGGCCATCATTAAACAATTCATTCAATGCAGCATGGGCATCATTAAACAATTCATTCAATGCAGCATGGCCATCATTAAACAATTCATTCAATGCAGCATGGGCATCATTAAACAATTCATTCAATGCAGCATGGGCATCATTAAACAATTCATTCAATGCAGCATGGGCATCATTAAACAATTCATTCAATGCAGCATGGCCATCATTAAACAATTCATTCAATGCAGCATGGGCATCATTAAACAATTCATTCAATGCAGCATGGCCATCATTAAACAATTCATTCAATGCAGCATGGGCATCATTAAACAATTCATTCAATGCAGCATGGGCATCATTAAACAATTCATTCAATGCAGCATGGGCATCATTAAACAATTCATTCAATGCAGCATGGGCATCATTAAACAATTCATTCAATGCAGCATGGGCATCATTAAACAATTCATTCAATGCAGCATGGCCATCATTAAACAATTCATTCAATGCAGCATGGGCATCATTAAACAATTCATTCAATGCAGCATGGGCATCATTAAACAATTCATTCAATGCAGCATGGGCATCATTAAACAATTCATTCAATGCAGCATGGGCATCATTAAACAATTCATTCAATGCAGCATGGGCATCATTAAACAATTCATTCAATGCAGCATGGGCATCATTAAACAATTCATTCAATGCAGCATGGCCATCATTAAACAATTCATTCAATGCAGCATGGGCATCATTAAACAATTCATTCAATGCAGCATGGGCATCATTAAACAATTCATTCAATGCAGCATGGGCATCATTAAACAATTCATTCAATGCAGCATGGGCATCATTAAACAATTCATTCAATGCAGCATGGCCATCATTAAACAATTCATTCAATGCAGCATGGCCATCATTAAACAATTCATTCAATGCAGCATGGGCATCATTAAACAATTCATTCAATGCAGCATGGGCATCATTAAACAATTCATTCAATGCAGCATGGGCATCATTAAACAATTCATTCAATGCAGCATGGGCATCATTAAACAATTCATTCAATGCAGCATGGCCATCATTAAACAATTCATTCAATGCAGCATGGGCATCATTAAACAATTCATTCAATGCAGCATGGGCATCATTAAACAATTCATTCAATGCAGCATGGCCATCATTAAACAATTCATTCAATGCAGCATGGGCATCATTAAACAATTCATTCAATGCAGCATGGGCATCATTAAACAATTCATTCAATGCAGCATGGCCATCATTAAACAATTCATTCAATGCAGCATGGGCATCATTAAACAATTCATTCAATGCAGCATGGGCATCATTAAACAATTCATTCAATGCAGCATGGCCATCATTAAACAATTCATTCAATGCAGCATGGGCATCATTAAACAATTCATTCAATGCAGCATGGCCATCATTAAACAATTCATTCAATGCAGCATGGGCATCATTAAACAATTCATTCAATGCAGCATGGGCATCATTAAACAATTCATTCAATGCAGCATGGGCATCATTAAACAATTCATTCAATGCAGCATGGGCATCATTAAACAATTCATTCAATGCAGCATGGGCATCATTAAACAATTCATTCAATGCAGCATGGGCATCATTAAACAATTCATTCAATGCAGCATGGGCATCATTAAACAATTCATTCAATGCAGCATGGGCATCATTAAACAATTCATTCAATGCAGCATGGGCATCATTAAACAATTCATTCAATGCAGCATGGGCATCATTAAACAATTCATTCAATGCAGCATGGGCATCATTAAACAATTCATTCAATGCAGCATGGCCATCATTAAACAATTCATTCAATGCAGCATGGCCATCATTAAACAATTCATTCAATGCAGCATGGGCATCATTAAACAATTCATTCAATGCAGCATGGGCATCATTAAACAATTCATTCAATGCAGCATGGGCATCATTAAACAATTCATTCAATGCAGCATGGCCATCATTAAACAATTCATTCAATGCAGCATGGGCATCATTAAACAATTCATTCAATGCAGCATGGCCATCATTAAACAATTCATTCAATGCAGCATGGGCATCATTAAACAATTCATTCAATGCAGCATGGGCATCATTAAACAATTCATTCAATGCAGCATGGGCATCATTAAACAATTCATTCAATGCAGCATGGGCATCATTAAACAATTCATTCAATGCAGCATGGCCATCATTAAACAATTCATTCAATGCAGCATGGGCATCATTAAACAATTCATTCAATGCAGCATGGGCATCATTAAACAATTCATTCAATGCAGCATGGGCATCATTAAACAATTCATTCAATGCAGCATGGGCATCATTAAACAATTCATTCAATGCAGCATGGGCATCATTAAACAATTCATTCAATGCAGCATGGGCATCATTAAACAATTCATTCAATGCAGCATGGCCATCATTAAACAATTCATTCAATGCAGCATGGGCATCATTAAACAATTCATTCAATGCAGCATGGGCATCATTAAACAATTCATTCAATGCAGCATGGCCATCATTAAACAATTCATTCAATGCAGCATGGGCATCATTAAACAATTCATTCAATGCAGCATGGCCATCATTAAACAATTCATTCAATGCAGCATGGGCATCATTAAACAATTCATTCAATGCAGCATGGCCATCATTAAACAATTCATTCAATGCAGCATGGGCATCATTAAACAATTCATTCAATGCAGCATGGGCATCATTAAACAATTCATTCAATGCAGCATGGCCATCATTAAACAATTCATTCAATGCAGCATGGCCATCATTAAACAATTCATTCAATGCAGCATGGGCATCATTAAACAATTCATTCAATGCAGCATGGCCATCATTAAACAATTCATTCAATGCAGCATGGCCATCATTAAACAATTCATTCAATGCAGCATGGCCATCATTAAACAATTCATTCAATGCAGCATGGGCATCATTAAACAATTCATTCAATGCAGCATGGCCATCATTAAACAATTCATTCAATGCAGCATGGGCATCATTAAACAATTCATTCAATGCAGCATGGGCATCATTAAACAATTCATTCAATGCAGCATGGGCATCATTAAACAATTCATTCAATGCAGCATGGGCATCATTAAACAATTCATTCAATGCAGCATGGGCATCATTAAACAATTCATTCAATGCAGCATGGGCATCATTAAACAATTCATTCAATGCAGCATGGGCATCATTAAACAATTCATTCAATGCAGCATGGGCATCATTAAACAATTCATTCAATGCAGCATGGGCATCATTAAACAATTCATTCAATGCAGCATGGGCATCATTAAACAATTCATTCAATGCAGCATGGGCATCATTAAACAATTCATTCAATGCAGCATGGGCATCATTAAACAATTCATTCAATGCAGCATGGGCATCATTAAACAATTCATTCAATGCAGCATGGCCATCATTAAACAATTCATTCAATGCAGCATGGCCATCATTAAACAATTCATTCAATGCAGCATGGGCATCATTAAACAATTCATTCAATGCAGCATGGGCATCATTAAACAATTCATTCAATGCAGCATGGGCATCATTAAACAATTCATTCAATGCAGCATGGCCATCATTAAACAATTCATTCAATGCAGCATGGGCATCATTAAACAATTCATTCAATGCAGCATGGGCATCATTAAACAATTCATTCAATGCAGCATGGGCATCATTAAACAATTCATTCAATGCAGCATGGCCATCATTAAACAATTCATTCAATGCAGCATGGCCATCATTAAACAATTCATTCAATGCAGCATGGGCATCATTAAACAATTCATTCAATGCAGCATGGCCATCATTAAACAATTCATTCAATGCAGCATGGCCATCATTAAACAATTCATTCAATGCAGCATGGGCATCATTAAACAATTCATTCAATGCAGCATGGCCATCATTAAACAATTCATTCAATGCAGCATGGGCATCATTAAACAATTCATTCAATGCAGCATGGCCATCATTAAACAATTCATTCAGTATGGCACGGCCTCAATAGCAGGCAGGAAACATGCAATCCTGCCATGGATACTGCCTAGACCATTCACATTCAAGAAGAGTCTTCACATTTCACACTGCAGATCCCACCTACCAGCATCTTTTCCCTAGCTCTTTGACTCTTCAGGTCACTATCTGTGTTTTAGAGCTTTCCATTGGTCTCTCCCTCACAGTAACTGAGTTCAAATAAAGTCTCTCTCACTCATGTACTCTAGCCCCTCCACAATCACAAACACACACGCACACACAAATCAATTTTCCAGGGTGGGTTGGTAGCATTCTCCACACTACAGTCATCTTTCCTGGCCTAAGGACCTTGTAGCTACTGTTTCATCCTTGTTAATAAACTAAATAATTATAAACACGAATTACTGTTAGAAGCACAGCAGTCTGGCCAATTAGAGGTGGATGCCAGTGGTTGTCTCCATTTAGCAATAAATACTCTGTTATGAATTAATAAATAAGTAAGAAACTGATCAAGCAAAACTTTACTTTGAAAAATAAAATAATAAAACAACTTACTAAAGAAAGAAATTATTTAAGCTCAGTTAATAGTTAAGTATATAGAATACTATGAACTTGCATAGGTAAACAGAAAATAATCATTTTGATTAAGTAGTTTGCGAGGAATAAAGCATCTGTCTTAACTAGACATTTTCCACAGCTATTCTGGCTAAAATAATTATTTAGTCTTAATCTGTCTGAATGTTCATAGCATATTA
This sequence comes from Protopterus annectens, assembly GCF_019279795.1. NCBI lineage: Eukaryota > Metazoa > Chordata > Ceratodontiformes > Protopteridae > Protopterus > Protopterus annectens. The sequence continues at coordinate 112,738,432 of NC_056741.1, read as the reverse complement.
CTGGCAGAGACATATACAGAAACAAAAACTCATATGTAGGTAGACAATAGAAGCTCCAGGCTAGTAGATCTGTCATTTCTCTGATTTTCTATTCCTTGTTCATCATGTATTTGGTTGTCTTCTCATATAGACCACAGATGCAATTGATCATAATTTCACCTGCTATTAAGTTTGTTTACCTACAATTAGGTAGTTACATTCTTACAAATTTGTGGAAGGTAAATGTATATGTCATACTGCTCAGCTGTACCTGAATTTGCCGAAAGACCACGAGTTTGTTTTGCCCTGTGCCTCACAATATTGTTTCTAGCTAATCCCTGAAGATTACAGATATTACAAGATAATAGAATATCAAACTTTTTACAGTTGTAAAAGTGCACGTTGATAGAAATCATTTCCATTAACTTTTTAAACAAATGAGAGCTATATTTAAAAAGTGTCCTTGATTTTAAGCCTTTGTCTCCCCCCCACCCATTGTTTTTGGCTATTTCCAGAATTCTTTAGCAATGACATTAAGAGGCATAGTACGTGTGAGTTTTATTGGTTAGGGCTCAGTAAGGGTTTAGGCTAGAGGATAGATTTAGTGTACCATGTGTATGTTTGTTAAAGAATGTGTTGTGTGTCCAACTCTGTCTTTTGCATTGGCAGTGCTCTGGAAACACTTTCTGTAAGGAGAGGTGTCAGGTTAAGGTTATGGACAGGGTTATAGCTAAGGTTAAGAATTAGCATGCATTAGTAAGGTGGTACAGGGCAGCAATCCTGCAGCCCCCACAGGGAAAAAATTCTGACTACACGCCAAATGACCTGTGTTCAACTAGTGGCACAGGATCTGGCTGGAGTGGCCTGAGCAGGATGCGAATGAATGACTGATGCCAGCTCACCCAACCAGGGGAGTGAGGCTGTCCAGCTAACTACAAATGCAGAATGAAGAACCTGATGATCTGCTTGGTTAGGAGGTTGCCCACAGATGGACATATACATGCATGCATGCACTTCCCAAAAGCTGCTATATTGGAACTTGCAAGGCTATGACAGGAAAGGGATAGAGCATACCAAACACTCCCTGGCAGCAGTATGACGCTGCACAAGAGTCCTTGATCTCCTCAGTGGTCCTGGATGTGATTAGCTACAGCCTAGGGGAAGCTGAGGAGGGTCTGGTAGACCTAGTGAATGAGGAGTAGAGCTGGTGGGAGCTGATATTCAGCTGTGGGCAGACTAAAAAACAGTAGACATGAATTCAAATGTCATGCATCCATTTGCATATGCACAAGTCACCTTTTACGAACCTGAAATAGCTTTCCACTAGTAGTATCTGGGTCTTTTGGTGAGTATCTAGTGTTTATGATATACTGTACACTTTCTATTTAGTCTTATCTGTTTTCAACAGTCTTGCATGAAGAAACAGTAGATCCAAGATATGGTGCAGATAGACATAAGGCATGTTTCCATCTTTATCAGTAATGTTTGTGTAAAAATTTGACAGTGGATAGGGGATAAGGTGCTTGGATCCATTCTACTGTCCTCCAGTGAATTATCTATAATCTGAAGATCTAACTTCTTAAATCTGATGGCCACAAGGGGCATGGTGTCTTCAGTGACATCACTGGTCCCAAACAAGTTAAAGTATAAAGAAGAATACAAATATGAATCATTAATTCAATAAGTGCAGGTTGGCCTCAAGAGAATGAAGAAAACCTGCACTCCGGCCATGGCTATAGGAGTACACCATTCACATACAACAATAGGCTTCACACTGAGCTTCCTGCCTAACAGGGAATTTGGTGTACTGTAGCTCTCTGACTCCTTTCTCATCACTCTCTCTCTGCTTCAGTGCTTTCCATTGTACTTTAAATAAAGTCTTAGACAAACACACACATGCGTGAACCATTTATTCCACGTTGTGAAAAGTGCTTTGTTAATTTATATTGTTTTGCTTTTGCTACACTTCACCAGCCTGCACATCTTGGACTTCTTGGATTTTACCATTTAGCAATAAACACCCTCTTATGAATTAATAAATAAATAAGTAAACAGATGACCAGCCAGTAACTTTTTTTAAAAAAACAATAAAAAATGTGACTTAAAAATGAATGATTTGCATTAATAGATAAATGTATAGAAACATATAAACTTACACGTCAATAGAAAATAATCATCTCGAGGAAAAAAGAAACAAAAAAGAAAAACATCAGTCTACAGCTACGCATTTGCCATAGCTATTTTTGGCTAAAACAAATACTGAACCCTAAGCTAAACTGTCTGAATTTTCAGGCAGAGACAAGTGCAGAGTGCTGAGGAGAAACATTCATAGGTGTGTACTCACTACAAGCTCCAAACTAGTAAATACTTCCCTTTTCTTATGTTCTCTTCTCTCTTCATCAAATGTTTGGTTTACATCTTTTAATGCAGACCACAGATGCAGCTAGAATTTTACCTAAGGCCATTTCTACCTTGCCAGTACCAAACTTTAAGCTGTGCCTCCTTTATCAAGAAAAAAAGACATACAGTCAGGGGACATAATAATTACAGCTGTCAGTGTCATGTTGGCATTTCACATCCTATGTACAAATGGCATGTGTCCCAGCAGACTGTGGTGACAACATAAGTTACAACTTCATATTCTTTACAGTATATTGCATAGAATAGGTCACAAGTTCACACATCTTCTGCCACTGAAACACACATATTGTAGATTAAATCACATGCATTAAGTTTACCTGCTATAGATCTTATCAGGCTTAAATGCTGTTCAAAAACTTGTATTCTGAATTAGAAAACAGTAGTTTATTTTTATCAAAGAGATTGTGGTTATGCAATTTATCCTTAGTTTTATTTTTATTTTATTTAATTTGATCTGATTGTTTAGGGAAGAACACTGATCTAAATGGGACATTCTTAGGTTTGATCAAGGAGAAAATAATACAGAAGATAATAAGGTTGACATTTACAAATGTTGCATACATTTCTGAATCATGGATGAGACTTGTTGACTCCAACTTGAGATAAGGACTTTAAGAGAATATGATGGTCCACCAAGTCAAATGCTTTTACTATGCTGATAAAATTAGCACATGTTAAAAGCTACCTCCCCACATTCATGAGGATATCATCAAGGAGGGTTTAGACATTTATCATTGTAATACAGACAGCCCAGGTGCCATGTTGGTGTGACAAAAAGTGGTTGGTATGTTGGGTGTATTTCATAAGTTTGGAGAAGATTATGTCTATCTATCCATATATATATATATATATATATATATATATATATATATATATATATATAGATATTTTGCCTAGGATGTGTAGGATTGAGATTGTCCAAGAGTCATTGAGACTTTCAGGTTGGGTGCCTTACATATGGGAGTGTATTCTTGTTTGCTTCCATAAAGGAGTCATTATGCTGGATGACAAAGGTTGTATAGACGATGAAAGGAAAGAAGTTTGTGCTCTTCATATAGTACAATAAAACAAAACAGAAGCCTGTCTGAACCTGTATGTGCATTTTTGGGGATTTTATCAATGAATTTCTCAGTTTATCTGGTTAGTGCTTTTAGAAGAGAAAGCAGAGGTGAATGGTGGTGAGGAAGAGCTTAAGAACTGAAGGTCTAGTACTGCATGGAGAGGAAGGTTAGAGTAGAGAATTAATTGCAAGAGTGTATTTTTGGAAGAATGATAGAGATGGTGGGAGTAGAGTCTTTATGTGGAGAGCTGTAATCTGAAGTGTGTCCTTTGAAGCCATTAATGAGGTTGCAAAGGATTTTGGATTGTTTATTAGTGAATTTTAGTATAGAAAAAGAAGTTAAACGTATGTCTTCTTGTAATATTCAGTCAAGTTTCTGAGGGATATAAATTTTCCCCAGGTTTCAGGGGATGGATAGTTTTTCCAACTAAATAAGGTTTCATTCGTCAGTATGAATAAAGCTTTAAGCTCGTTTGTGCACCATTTGTTGTGCATCCATCATAGTGGCCTGGTTACTCCAGGGACATATTCGCTCTGCAGGCTGACAAATGATTTATTTAAAAAATGTATTCAATCAATGGATTAATTGTTGTATGTATAAAAGGATGGTCTTGCTGACTGTAGGGTATTCTGAAGAAGTCAATCCTAATATTTGACAAAAGCGCTTAACAAATGTTATTTATTTTTGTATCCTGCTCCATTTTTGTGCTTTTTGTTACTTGGTGCTTTTTTACAATTTCCGGTATGGATTCTAGCACTCTGAGTGGAGGGGATACTAAAGGCACACACAAGGAATTAACCTTGGCTATTAATAAACTAACTGAACTCATTGGTGTATTCAACAACCAAATAGTCAGCTTGGGCAGCAAGCTTGAAGGTTTAACCAGCGATTTGAACCGCCGTTCGTTGACTTTTACTTCCTCATCAGAAGACTCCCTGTTCAGCATACAACCAGGGCAAGGCAGCCCAAAAAGCAAAGTGAACAGGACTGCCACAAACACTAATGATGTTGCAGTACCTGGGAATTCCGCTTCAAACACAACTACAGGAATGCTGAGCCAAAGACACGAGAATTTGGGTCCTTGGTTAAATACAAGTAGTGATTTTAATTTAACCGAGTGGATTAATAGGGACAAGACTGGGTTTCACCACACGGACACCGGAAACCTCAACCAAGGTACTGTAACTTCCATTTTAAACAACCTTGAAAAGGAAAGTTTAAAAATGAAGAAATTACAAATAGAAAACCAGTACCTTAGGGAATGCCTGAAAAGGGAACAAGTTCCCAAAAGGGTTAAGGTACTGGCGTTTCCCTAATGGGTTTTTAAATGGCTCTGAACTGCATAAAGACTTGGTTTCACTATTTAACCGACAAGGTTGTGAGTTACTACAAGTTTTAAAAAGGGACAGTGACAAGAAATTTGAATTGTTGTGAAACTCTGTGAGTAAATTAGATGCTTTGTTAAAAAATGACATTGGTTTTTGTAACAAACATAAGGAGTATAATGCTGTGTTTTTTAACATAGATAAGATTGTTGAGAAAATTAAGGTCAAAAAGAGTAAAAAAACTTGATAGAGATGCCAAAGACTATGAAGCAGGTGTAGCCTACCCATTAGTTTCCAGTGGAAATACCAACAATGTACAAATGTATAGCAATGTTAATAATGATGTTTTTGATGTACTTACTGATGACTTGCAACCCAGTGAAGACAACCACCCAGGTTCCATCCCTTTAGGTCAACCCCTAAGGAGATCAGAGAGGATCCAGAAACAAGGTTACACCCACCAGAGACAATCCAGTGTGGGTTTCCAGGGAGACCAACACCATTTACCCCAGAATTTTTCTGGCAGGGGGAGAGGGAGACGGGTGAACTGGCAACAGACAAGACAGGGCAAGTTTTAGACAGCAACAGTGAGATTTCCATTATATCCAATGACCATCAGGACTTCAAAATTTATAATTTAAGTAACATTGAAGTTACAAAAGATTGGGCAAACCTGTTTCAGAAAGGGTTAAATTTTGTACCCTACAAGAAATTCAACATGGAAAAAACACTCCTTGACATCATGCTTTATACTAGAAAACTAAATCTGAGTGTCTATGTAAGTGAAACTGGGAATAGTTACCAGTTACCAGTTGGGTGCAAAAAAACAAGTACTTACAACCCCCCACTGCATCCCACTTTACAACTGTTCCAAGGCATTTGCACTAAGGAAATCAGGGATTTAAATAGGGTGAATGACAACAGTAAACTGTACAATTTAACTAAGGAGGCTACTATCCTTCTAGACAGTATTTCTAACAACAGACAGATCAGAGTCATGAAACCTGACAAGGGGGGTGGTTTAGTAGTCATGGACCAGGAAAGGTACATTGACTGTATGCTAGAACATCTTCTTGGTGACAAATATGCACAAATATCACGCAACAAATTAAACATTGCATATAGTCATGTAGACATGGTGCTTTCTGATTTACTTCTTAACAACCAGATATCTGAAGAACTGTTTTTTTTGCACACAGAAATATCCATGGATCCCAATGATATTTGGGATCCCAAAAATTCACAAGAACATCTCCCACCCACCATTAAGGCCCATAGTGGACACGAAAGGTTCCAAAACTATTAGTATTACCAAACTTTTGGGCCACAAGTTAAAAAACTGTCTGAGTTCATTTTCTCACATTATAAAAGACTCTTGAGACTGTCTCAAAAAAATCAAACAAGATTTTTTTAACAGTAGCATCATTTTTATAGCTATTGACATCAAAGATTTATTCAATGTCATCCCACATTTGGAAGGCATTGAATTGTTCTATGATTTTTTGTGCCAGCAGACTACATTCTCCGATACCAGGATTCTTACACTTAGGACTTTAATGGAATTAGTCCTGGAAAACAGTTTCCTGATTTTTGAGGGACATCTTTTTAAGCAAAAATCAGGTATAGCTATGGGGGCGGCCTGTGCACTAGTTTTTGCTAATATTGTCCTGACACAATGGGAATTGTCCCATGTTTTTACATCTGAATGTATGACATACTGTTCTTTCTATGGGTGGTACCTAGATGACATCCTTATTTTCTGGAGGGGGAACCAGGAGCAGTTGTCTGAATTCCTACTACTACCTTTCTGGAGTTTACCATGGTATCTCATATGGAATCCATCAGTTACCTGGATATACAGATTTCCAAGGATCTGGAGAACAACCAGTTTTATTCTAACATCTTCAGGAAATGCACATACTCGAACACCCTTCTTCATTTTGACAGCGGACATCCCCTTCATCAAAAAAGATCCTTAATAAAAAGACAAGGGGTGAGATTGGCCTGCATGATCAGCAGAATTGAGGACTTTTATAAGGAAAGGGATGTTTTATTGGATATGTTAGTGAACAGGGGGTACCCTGAAGAATTTGTGAAACCTTTACTTGAGGAAGTATCCAAAAAGAGAGTGGAAGGTTATTTCTATCCACTGTTGGGTTTGGACACTTCTAGACTCTGTGCACCTTTAGAAAGTAGGGTTTCAACAACTGTCCCATTTCAACATGGACTTATTCTTACGTATAACTTACAATTCCCATTGATACGGGACATATTGGTGAGAAACTGGTTCATTCTTATGAGCGATGAGACCATAGGAGGGAAGGTGGGTGACTCCCCTGTTATAGTATACAAAAAGGATTCCAGCATTAAGAACCTTTTGGAGTCCAGTGGTAAGAACACAAAACCTGGTCTTGGGAAAATGACAAAATGTGGGCACTGCACTCAATGCAAACATATTTTAGAGTGCGACAGAGTCTTTATTAAAGGTTATGGATTTGTAAAAGACAACCAGAATTGTAATTGTGCAAGTAAACAAGTAGTGTATGCTGCTATATGCCAGGCGTGGCCTGGGTTTTATCTTGGCAAGACCAAAAATGCCTTTAGGACACGCGTTTATCAGCATGCCTATGATATAAGTAAAGGCAACACCAAAAATGCCCTGGCAAAGCACATTAATACATTTCCAAACCACAATTTCAAGTTTATTATCCTGGAAAGGGTAGTAATGGATGAGAGAGGGGGACCCAGTGACTGGTTGCTTGAATTTAGAGAACTTATGTGGCAACTTAGAGTTGATGCCACTACTATCCCAGGTTTGAACAATATGGTGTCCCTCACCAGTTATTTAAAACTTAAAGCTAACTTTTTATTTTAATGAGGTGTACACCATGACCTTGTTTTTCATTTCTATGTAAGTTTTTATAGTACTGACACTAATTATTGCTTGTTCCAAGACATTTTGGGTTTTTTATTGTACATATTTTATTGTACATATTGCTTGTTGCACAGATTTGTACATATTATGTTCATATTTTCTCTAAAAAAAGTAGATAGTTTTGTATTATATCCAGCAGCTAGCATTTTTTGCAATTTAGTGTCAGGGTGCACATTTGCCAAATATATTTTTACAGTGGTACTAAGTAATGGCTTATTTTATTTTAGTTTATTGAAAAAGAAACAATTCAGAAAATAAGGGAGTCTATGGGCAGGAGTTACAAGTCTTACACGGAGGCTGCATTTAAACGGTGTGACGTCAGCATGCCATGCATATTCATGAGGGCATGCTGACTCACACCCAAGGCTAACACGGTCCGTGTAAGAAAGTAGGGGGCGTGTCCACAGGGCGAGTCCTGCAAACGGACACGCCCCAGAAGAGGAACAGTCCCGAAAGTAAACCCCCATGAGAGAGTCCGCGTAAATGTCAACAAACACAACACAACACATGGCCCCACAGACAATAAACATAAAAAGTAAGAATGAACATGTTATATATTTTTTATAAGTTCTAAAGATGTTTGCCCATAATTGCGCTAGTTTCCGCGGGTGTGCCCGTCGCTTAGCCACAATTAGCAGTCAGTGGAAAAGCATATAAGATCTAAATATGCAAGTAAGCCAAGAAGCAATAGCGTAGCGGTAGAGAAGTCGGCTGAAGACGAGGCAGTCATGGTTCGAGCCCCCACAGCATCAATTTTTATTTCTAGTGAAATAAGCATGAAACAATTCCTTGACATATATGTACATATATAAAATTATATTTTATGTAAAATGTAATGAAATGGGCCATGTATTTTGAAGAAATGTGAGATAATAAAAAAAAAATAAAATGTCAGAAGTGCCTATAGCTGAGCTACGCTCTAACAAGCTGAGTATATCTGCCTGTAGGTGAGCAGTGGTTTAACAGGTGTAAAATGAGTGCCCGGGGTTGAGCAGTGTTGTAACATGCTGAAACTGTGTGCCCATAGCTGAGCTGAGCGTAACATGCGTGCTGACAGCGAAATGACGCATAAACCAGCCTAACCCATTTGCGCGGAGCTGCGCACCGTGCCAACAAGATAACCGGTGGGCAACGTTGAGCAACCTATATCAAAACTGCCTTTACACAGACACACCTCCTAGCTTGTGTAGACAGTCATAAAAAGCAATGGCCAGGCTCGAACTCAGGATACCATGCACCATAGTCAAAGTACTGAACCACTAAGCCATGACAGTTGCACTTAGAAATGCAGTACTAGCATATATATAGGAATGAATGGAAAGAGAAGCATGACAAAGCAGGTTTTGTGAAGCTGATACATTTCCAAAATGGCCAATCACAGATAAGTGCGGGAAAAACGGCATATATAAGACCCATAGGTGGGAATACACAGCATAACTGATTGTGGAATCGATTTGCAGTCAGGATGGCAGGTGTAGGGGAGGGTAGTTGCTTCCGAGCACAGAGGTGGGGCATTGAGGAGTCCAAATATATGGTTTGGCTCCTCGTCCATGATCATGAGGCCCAACTCATGCAGGGCCAGGTCCTGTGGGGAGCATACAAGGCTGAGGTGTGGGACCGGTTGGCACACGATCTCACCAGTGCCACAGGAATACCAAGGACTGGTGAACAGGTCCATCACCACCATGCGGACCTGAAGAGATGGAAGCAGGACCAACTGAACCGTTGGATCCAGAAGGCCCGGCAAATGCCCAACTCCCCACTACTGAGTAAGTTACATGTAATTATTTATGTAAGAAATTAACCTAGCTGATATTATGGAGATGTGTATTCCAATATTACTTCATTTATATTACAGCTGCAGGTGTCCGTTCCATGAATCGTCGAGCCTATGCCGATAGGCTTGTGCGGTTGCACCACCAGGCAGGTTAGTAATTCTCTCCCTGTAACTGTTAAAAAATATAAGTATGACAGCTTGCAAAAGAGTGCAGTGTAGTCACTTATTAATAAAAAGTGCAAGTAACAGTGTAAGAGAGATTCTGCTAGTACTGTGTGATTACATAAGTGTGATGCAACCTGTAATCCAAAAATAAAAATGAAACAAGTCTGAAATAAAGATGTTCCACCTGTAATGTAATAGTACATAACCTGCAGCAGGCTGTAAATTACAGCTACACAAGCTGAGTAAAACACATGTGTGAAATATATCCCCGTTTGTAATCTGAAACATGACACAAGTGAGACTGTTGGAAAGGATTGTTGTAACCAAGTAAAACATGTCAATAAAGCCTAGAATTAAGTACCATCCTGAATTGTAAAAATAAAACAAGTGAGAGTGTGAGAAAGAGGTATGAATCCACCAATAAAGTTGTAATAACTCCTGAATAAAGTATACTGCAGTCAGTACAGAATGAAATGAATGTGACAGGCACAAACAAACAGTGAAATGTGTGGAATAAAGTACTGAAGCTGGAATGTGTGTCCCACAATTTGGATATGTTGCTGTATGTTTGCAATATGCAGATAGTATGGTTGTATGAAATAACAAACATCCACAGTTGTCTAGAGCCATATAAAGCAAATGTAGCAGGATGCTGTAGCTGAACAGAGCCAGATATGAATGTGTATGAATAAAAATGCAATGTATATTAATGTAGCAGTAACATTCCCATCACCAACATGTGTAAGTTTACACATAGGAAACTGTAGTCAGACCTGTAGTGTGTATATATCTGAAGCTAGTAGAAATGTACAGCATATGTATAGGTATTTGAAGTTGTTAATGAAATATTTCTTCACCCTACCCTATAACCACAAATAATCCATTCCACATGAAATGGGTATGTGTATTCACAATTAACTCTCCTGGACATTTGTCCTGTTGGTTCATACATATTTGCATGTACGTTGATGCATGTGCCCTGTTCATACATCCAGACCTGATGGCCTGTTGCCATCAATCAACCCTGCATGTTGTTGGATTGTGTATTGTTGTTCAAATTATGCATGTGTTATGCTTGCTGTTCAATGGCTTGAATTTATGGGTGTTTGGTTAATGGGAATACTAATGCATGCTGTTACAACTAATTGTGAATGGTATTGTACGTTACTAACCCAAACTGTCATAAAATAATGCAAAACATAGGACGACAGGGAAGGCGGGTTCCAGCGGACCCACCTCTCCCACCTCAGCTGGCGAGTGCACCTGGCAGTAGTGCCCAGGCCGGACCCTCTTCCAGTGGCCCTGTGCCACCTGGGGGTGGAAGCACTGCAGGGGATGGGGCTCGTCCCCCTCGGCAAGCGTGGCCGGAGGAGAACATCCACTCACCCTCCGTAGTGTCCAGACTGTGGTGCATAGGGAGATCAGGCATGCTGTGCTTGGGCCCCTACGCCAGCTTGAGGCACAGGTGGCACAACTCACGGGCATGCCTGCTGCCTGTCCTACACAGCCCCCAGCACAGCCCCATCCTGGGCAGTGAAGGCACAGTGGCAACTGCCCATGGGTGGGGATCTCAGTTCCACTGTTTCCATCTGTGGGCTCATGGGCTCGAGATATCCAAACATCCATCCCTGTCGATTGTGTATCCCCCCCACATGTGTCATACACCACCCCTGTATGCGTCTTGTTTGTCTTGTCTGTTAACCTCCCCTACCTACCTCCCTATCGATACCTACTTCCTGTACCTGACATTCCACTCTCACCTGAAAAAAAAAAAAGGGCACTCTGTTCCCACAAAAAAATTACGCCCCATACATAGCTGCCCATTTTGCACACATGTCTGCTGGACATGTAAACTGGAAATTACAATTGGCTGTACAACAAATATTGTTGTTCTCACCCCTCTCTCAGGGGGTGGAAGGTTTCAAATTTCACACCAAATTACAAACATATGCACAGCTGTTGCTGATAAAGAAATGGGCAGCTATGGGCCTTTCCTACATCCCTCCTGCAAATCCCAAGCTTGTTTTCCTACTGTCCTACCCTCTTTGTGCCCCCTTTTTCACCACTTTCCTATCTCCCCATTTTCTTTTCTTTAAAAGAAATTAGTGCGGGTGTGCGCTTTTAAGCAGTAGTAAGCGGGTGTGCGCTTCTGTGCGCTTAACTAAGCGTGTGTGTGCAAAGCCAAGCGACAGTGCGCATGCGTGAGCTCCGTGCAAACCGGCGCTAACCCGCTTACAACTGCTTAAAAGTGCCGTAGTTACTCTGAATGACAAGGCCTGTAGTTTGCTCAGCAGCAAAATAAAATTCCTCTGTCAGTCTCGAACCCAGGACCTTGGAAACAGTAGTCTGCATGACTTACCACTAAGCCATGACTGCTATACAACAACATTGTGCTGAAAGAAATATATCATGAAATAGTAGGAATTAATGTAAAGGGAATATAGCAAGTCTAGTACACAAAGCATGTCATGTATATTTACTGTCAAATCTAGTGGATTTGTAAAATAGTACTGTGTGAAGAGAAACAGCCATGCTAGTTGGTAGCTAGTAGGTAATAATGTCACAGTAGCACCTGGCAAGCCACACACATACTCAGAGCATGATAAACACTGCCATAGTTGAATAGTTAAGAGCCCAGACATAGCAATTGTGACTGAGTTACAGGGATGTCCCTGATTTGAAAACAAATGTCAACTGTGCCCCACTGACTCCCTGTGAAATGTACTAACAGTAGGCAGAAAGGTGTTACAACACATGCAATGGTAACTATGAATTACTGAAAGTATGCACCACTTGCACATCACAAATGGTGTAGTAATACATACGCTCAAAATAACCCACAGTCACAACTGCAGAATATCAGAATATTTCATGGGTGTATCCCACTGATATGTACCATTCCATGAGGCTGATAAAAGATGCACCCGAGAGTATCTGAGGCCTGCTCAGCAGCATGATCAAATACCCTTCTAAGTGTCAAGGCCCACACCATGGCCAGAACACACTGCATGCAGTACCACCCTACCACAACAAACACATAGGGAATTGCTGCCCAAACAGATATAGCAAGCATTACAAGCTGTGAATGTAAATGAAAAATAGGAAAGCCATAGCAACACATTACAGGAAAGACACCTAGCAGGCATACAAGGAGTGAATGTAAAGGGCAAATATTGAAGCCATAGCAACAGATTGCAAGAGCCACTGCTATATACCAGTTACACCACAATTCCCACAGGAAAGCACACACACCCATATACACAGTATTACTAGTCGTAGGTTTCAGTTTACATACACACTGAGAAAAGGAAACTGGAGGAAGGAATACTCAGGTTACAGTACAACATGCATTGCAGTGTCTACAACACAGCCTGAAATATGAGAGGCATACCAACCCTTACACTCACAGAACAGTGTCCACAGCATACCAGCATGGTCCCCACCCTGATAATCTGAAAGGGCTATGCCTACCTAACAAACCTTTTTATAGCACTGTCCTGAAATCACAGTGAGAACTGCAATCACTACACAACAGGCTGCATGCAATTAGTAAATGCTGGCTAACAATTGGTGCAGAGGCCATCACATGGACATGTGCAGATACCTACAAAAGCATCCTGTACTCCCAGTCCATACATGCAATACTTTCATTGCACCCTCTGGAGGTAGAGACAGAGAGAGAGAGAAAGAGAAAGAGAAAGAGAAAGAGAAAGAGGAAGAAAGAAAAAAATATAACAACAAAACAAACAAGTTGACAGCAGGCCAACTATCTGAAAGCCAACACAAACAGCTGCAACAAACACAGGTAATGTAAAGTACTAATATAATAGTCTACATACTGTGAACCCTCCATATGTGTTATTGGTCTGTATCTATGTATATGAAGATGTGCATAGGGCCGGGGACAAACTGCAACTGTCACTGAAGGCTGTACATACATATGTATGTGAAGGTAGCTATGTGCACATATCAATGTAGGTTGTAGTGCAATGTACAATGTAGGTTGTACAGTAATGGATGTTCATCAGTACGTTAGTGTGTGTATACATATGTGGAACTAAAAAGGATTATATATATATCTATCATGTGTATACGTATGTATATAGAGATATATATATATATATATATATATATATATATATATATATATATATATATATATAATATGCATATATGTATACATAGATAGAGAGGGATGTAGAAATACATAGACATATATAGTTTCACAGTTTCATAGTTTAGTACTAGGCTATCTGCCCTGTGGCATTTATAAGCCTAGCCATGGTGATGTGGCTTTCGCCACCCCATGTAATGGTACAAAAGTGTACAGAATAGATTTAGAATACTGTGCCTCTGTCTAGTAGTGACACAGTGAAGACCCCCTTACATAATATAATTAGTTTACTGTGCCTCTGTCTAGTAGTGACACAGAGATGACCCCTGGGGTAAACCTACAATCTCTCATCCACTCATCAAGATTTCTCATGAAGAGAGTCAGTGAGGGGCTCTGCTTTACATGAACTGGGATTCTGTTCCAGAGTATGGGAAGCCTCTGAGTTATGAATCTGTCCCTCCAGCATGTCCTATTCATATTTGTGCTGAGGTTTAAATCTTTAGCTCTCATGGTTCTGATGGATTTGGGTTTTATGAGGTGGAGCATGTCCATCAATTCCTGATTGGACATGGCCTTTTACATCAGGCACAGATCACCTCTAAGTAGGCAGTATGCTACTGAATAGAGCTGGAGTTTCTTTAGTCTGGGAGCATATGACATATGTTGGAGACCCTTGATCCTCTTGGTGAGGTACTTTTGGGGTCTCTCTAGTTGCTGCAAGTGCCGGGTGAGGTACATACCAAATGGGGCATAGTACTCATTCATGGGCCTGATAAGGGAGGAGTATAGGGGTACAATGACCTCCTTTGATCTGGATGTGAATCCCTTCATGATAAGGTGGGCAAGGTAGAAAGTCTTTCTAACCACTTTGACAATGTGGGTGTCAAATGAGAGGTCATTATTGACTTGGGTCCCCAGGTCTCTGAATACTTTTTCCGTACTCAGTGGGTTACTGTCTATGTGATAAATTGTGGGTACTTTGTTTTTCCCAAAGGGGATGACTATACATTATTTGGCATTTAGTTTAAGGCCATGACTCCAGCACCAGTTGTCCATTTCAGTGAGGCCTTTCTGTAGGATGTATGTGTCAGCTGGTGTATCGACTATGGTGCCTAGTTTGCAGTCATCTGTGAACTTTGTCAGCCACAACCCTCCCATGTTTGCTTCCATATCTGAGAAATAAATGCCGAACATGAGGGGTCCCAGGACACAGCCCTGTGGGACACCACTTTTGACTGGCTTTGAGTCTGACATGGCTCCAGCGATTTTGAATTTATGGGTTCTATCCTTTAGCCAGTTTGCAACCCATCTTGTGACATATGGATTTACATTTCAGCTGTTGAGCTTGTCTATGATGCCGGAGTGGGGTATTGTGTCGAAAACTTTAGCCAAGTCCAGGTAGGCTGTATGGACTGCTTAGCCCTTGTCGATGGCTCTAGTGACTGTTTTGAAAAAGTCAACCAGGTTCAAAAGGCAGGATCTGCCCTTTACAAAGCCGAACTGGGTGGGATCAAGTGTCTGTAAGTCCCCAATGTCTCTGTTTATGAGTTCCATAATGATTCTTTCCATAGCTTTGCAGACCAGGCTGGTTAAGCTTATGGGGCGGTAGTTACCAGGGTCTGTAGAAGTGCCTCCTTTGTGGAGTGGGACTACTGTTGTTGTACGCCAGTGTTCAGGTACATATTCTGTAGTAAGGCTATGGTTAAATAGCAGTTTTATGTGCGGGTTTAGCTCCTCTTGGAGTTCACGTAGCACGCAACCCGGGATACCGTCAGGTCCCAGTGATGCTGTGTTTTTAGCTTTGCTGAGGGCGGTTCTCACCTGGACATCTGAGATGACAGGGAGGTTACATTCAGCTGGGATAAGTATTTCTTCTTTTGGGGGTGAGGGAGGGGAGAAATTTGCACTGAACCTGTCTGCCAGAATGTTGGCAATATCTGTGGATTCAGTGTATGTTTTGTCACTGTGCACTAACTCTGAACATATCTGAGGGTTTCCGCCCAGGTGTCTAACATAGCAGAAGAAGGCCTTATGGTTATCTTTAGTGTCCATAGCGATATTTCTCTCAAAGTTGGCCTTGGATGTTTTTATGAGAGAATGTAGCTTTCTACTAATGATGATCACAGATGCCTTTGCTTTATGGGATTTTGCTCTGTCGTGCAGTAGCTACCTTCTTTTGTTATACAATTTGTTTATGGCTGGGGTCCACCAGACAGGACGCCTGCCCTTGGTGGAGAGGGTCTTGGTTTTATTTGGGATTGCATGATCCATGCATTCTTGGAGATGTCCGTAGAAAGCATTTGTGAAGGATTCTGCATTGTGGGATGTGGTTTCCACTGGCCCAGTGGGCTTAAAGGATACCATCTCAGTTTTAAGAAGTGTAAAGTCGGCTTTTGTGATGTTTTTCACTGTAGTCTTTTGTGTGGGGGTGGAGGTGGGATATGTATATCCAGGGTGATTAGTTTGTGGTCATATCTCACTAGTGAGGGGTATACTTCCGGTGTGGAGCACATTGTCCCCATGTTTGTGATGATCAGGTCTAGTATATTATCTCCTCTTGTGGGAGAGGTGACTAGCTGTTCCATTGCATTTGGATTTAAGAATTCCAGGAACCTTTGGGCTAGGGTGTTTGGGCTAGAATAATGCACCCAGTCTATGTTAGGGTAGTTGAAGTCTCCCAATATGATGGTGTTTGGTGAGACATTCATATCCTCCAATGTCTTCAGGAAGGCTGAATGGGGTTCCTGAGATTGGGAGGGTGGTCTGTAACATGCTACCAGTTGTATAGCAGTTTTGCCTATGGTTAGTTGCACCTGGATGGTCTCTGATGCTTCATGTGTTGCCACTAACCTGGAGGTGTGGGTGTCCATGATGAATATGGACACTCCCCCTCCCTTTATGGTTTGGCCCGAGTTTTGTGGCCGAAAAGCATGATATGAGGTATAGCCTGGTAGCGCTGGGGTGCTCACAGGAGCCTTGAACCAGGTTTCAGTTACTGCACAGACATCGAGATTGATAGAATATGTACGTACAGATATTTGTAATACACACATACATATATAGATATATGTAGATACATATACATATACAGACAGATCTGACTGTCTACAGATATGTCTGTATATGACTATCTCTCTCGCTCTGTCCCACCCCCTCTCACTCTCTCTCTCCCTCTGTCTCTCTCTCTCTCTCTCTCTCTCCCTATATATATATATATATATATATATATATATATATATATATATATATATATATAACAGGTGCCTGGTGACAAAGACATGGAGTGAACACCAGTGTGGATACTGGAGTATCATACCCCATTCCAAAACACTGACACCAGTAACCACCACATATATGAATGCCTGCCCACCACTGCATGTTTTTCGGGGGAACAGGGGCAACAAGTGTACAATAGGCTCCCCATTGATATACACAGTGGCACAATAGTCCTGTAATACCTGTACATGATATGTGTCAGCAGACATGGTGTGTCAGCTATGGACATGTAGGTCACTGTACCCCTCTACACCCCACAATGTCCTACATGGTATGTACCTCCCATGACAGCTACAGATATGGAGAAGGACACAGTCATACGTAAGTAACTGTGTCAATGCACTCAAACACATTACCTATGCAGAGTGACTGACAAGACCACAGAGTGCACCCAGACTACCTACATAGAGGTTACCACTGCTGGATATACATAGTTAAGTCACACCCATGACAGTTGTCCAACAACCATGGTAACACCTCACAACATCCACAACCCAAATTACCTATGTCTGTTGTCCTTGTCACCGCAGTAAAGAGCACATGGTGGAGGTACAAGTCCCTACCCACAGATAAGACATACCCTGGAGTAAACCACACAGCATTAAGAAGCAAGGCTCCCCATGAGTAGCTGTCAGACATACCCCTGCTGAATGTTATGCAGATAGGTAATATGCCATATGAGTCACCCTGTGTAACTGTTTGATAGGAGCAGGTATGATCACATCACATGTGTCACAAGGGGCAGGGTAGCATAACAGTATGCTGCTGTAGGCCCAGGGTCAATGGCATACTACCTACCTAAGACACAATGCACACCCACGATCCCATTACAAACCAAATATGTGAGGTGGAATGAGTGTGCCAGTGACTGGGTGCATGTTATGTACTGGTGTGATTGCTCACCATGACTGTCTGTCTGTCATGGTAGTGTGTGTCCTTGGTGTGAGGCCAGAGACAGATGTGTGAGGTATTGTGATCAAAACATACTACATTGCCATATGTTGTGCTGTGTTACCCTGTATGTGACTGTGGTGTAGGTAGGGTTATGGCAAGTAAGAGTAGTGTGCATTACCAGTGAAATATGTAATGTGCATTGCATGCAGTGCATGGGTTGATAATGTTCCCCATACAGTACCTTGATACAAACCCCCAGTGTGAGGTTGTGCATTGGACCTGAACCAGTGTGCTGACTGCTGGAGTATACTAGTCTGTCATATGGAGTGTGCCAGGTACTGTTGCACAGTTGTCGGCTGAGCACTGATATCTGGTCATTTACATGTGTATCCCCCGATAGACAGACAGATGCTATATATGGGGGTTAAGTTATATCACTACAGTCGAGTATTATGTGTATTATGTGTGCCATATTTTGATGACATATATTGCTGACATATTTTTCTTTTCCTTTTCAGGGCTATGGTTCACCAGCGAAACCCTGTGTACTCCGCTGCGGAGGATGAGGAGATACATCAGAGCCTAGTGCTGGATTTCGCAATACTCTTTTCCCGCACCAGCCAGAACCAGCAGGAGAGGGCTGCACTGTGGCAAGACCTGGTCCGTCGGGTAAATGACATAGGCACACATAACCAGACATATGAGCAGGTATGCCATCACTGCAGTGATTTAATTAGAAATGTCCGTCAGCGTGCGTTGGATATCCACAGGCAACAGCTTGCCACAGGTGTTGGGGCGGCTATACATCCCCCCCTCAACAGACTGGAGGGACTACTCCTAAGTGTTGCTCCAGCCCAACAGCAACAACAGCAGCAGCATACATGCGTAATGATGGAGGCTGGAGCCACCCAGCAGCAGGACTCGGAGCGTGCGGTTAACATGCCATATGTATAGTTGACTGTTCTGTACACTGTTAGTTTATGCATGTGTGAGGTGTGTCCTCGGTTTGTAGCTGTTATCTTGGTAATTATTGTGCAAGTGTGATATTCTCAATATCAGCAGTAGACCTGTGGAAGCCAACTGTTGTACTACTGAACTGTATCATACTCACAGTATCAATGGCACAGTTGTGCCCACTGACAATAAATGTCTCATTTCTGCAGGTACCTCTGGTGTAACAGCAAGGCAGCCTATCCATGCTGGTGAGTGTGTAATAACAATACCTTCAATACTCTTGATACTAATAGTAATAATAGGCTGAAGCAGTAGTGCTATGTGTTTGATTGCAGGTGTGTTTGTGTCTGTGTGTTGATATCTCATATACTGAGGAGTGTGCATGTGTGCATGTGCCCTGTGTGCATGTGTGCATGTGCACATGTGTTCATGTATGCATGTGTGCATGTGTGCATGTGCCCTGTGTGCATGTGTGCATGTGTGCATGTGTGCATGTATGCATGGGTGCATGTATCCTGTGTGCATGTGTGCATGTGTGCATGTGTGCATCAGTGGTGACATTGTGTACACATTGTAAACTGTGTTTCCTGTCTTACTCCCACAGGTTCTGGTGCTGCTCTGGTGTAGTGCAGCAGGGAACCTGAATCAGCTGCCATGGATAGTGATAATGATGATACCTGTGTAATGGCACAGGGAGGTGTGCCAGGGTCCATCGTTGGTCAGCCAATTGACAGTACACAGCTGTCGACCCCATCAATGCGCACAGTCATCCTGCCAATACATCCTTTGTCACCAATGTCCATAGGTGAGGGACAGGATACAGTGGGCATTGACCAGGGTGATGTGGTATCGGTGGCACATGCATCCCCACACAGCAGCCATGGCCAGGGTCCTGACATGGTACCACACAGGCATATGTCCAGGGGTTCTCGTGGGAGCATCTGTGGGTGTACTGCCCCTGTCAGATGTGCCCACAGAGGTCTTTCAACCTCAGCTATGTTTCGGGCTGTAATGCAGGCACAGTCACATATGGAACGGTACACCAGACAGGGTCTGAGGGAGCTGAGAGCATGCTGCACAGCTATGAATGACAGTATGCGTGATGTTGCGGCTGCCATCCGTAATTTCACTGATGTCATTGACAGACGTTGGGGGGACACATTAGATCTGTTCCACAACTACATGTCCATGAGCCAGGGCAATGGTGGATGGTTGAGGCGTTGACGTGGGCATATGCCAGCAACAGCAGCAGCTGGCAGCCGTCACGGATGACAACAAGCCCGCGGCCGCTCCCATAGTGCCAGCAGCAGCCCCAGCAATGCTGGGTCTGTGCTGTCATCAGACCACCCCAGGAGACCACGTGCACATGGCTCTGGACAGTCCCAATAGGGACCTGTCTCCAGTCACCAACCACCTGCTTCTGATGACAGTACCCAGTCTGGCGTAGTACCTGATACAGTCTGTAGCACCCCTGCCAGGCACAGGTACCGTGTCCATGGCCAGAGACAGTGATCTGTATGACCTGGCAGGTACAGTCTGTGGCTGTCCACAAACACCTGTATATGGCAGCCATGAGGTGGAACTGTGTGCATGCATACACACATGCGAATTGATAATACCTAGGGCTACCGCATACACGCACACACTGCATCAACATTGCCCCATCTTGTACTGTTGTCCCTCACCAACACACAAACACACACACAGACATGTTAATTGGTTGTATTAGTAGCAGACTCAGGCATACCAAGTACACACCCTGTGCATATGATGAAACTGTGCCACCTCCTGCATTCTGTAACATTGGTGCAGGTACAGGTTAACATAGTGCTGATGCACAGGGTGACTACATAGAAGTGTAGTAATAGTATCCTGTTGACAACAGTACAGTGTAATGATATCATTGTGGGTATATCCCAGCATGCCTGATGCAGTTACAGTATGAATGTCATTGTATTGTTTTGTACACCCATAGTAATTACCATAGTGTAATGTCTGCACATCTTTGCATACTGGTAGTGAGGCTGTCAACAGATGGCCACTCTAA